>NC_140926.1:21306121-21416591 GCF_045865225.1 Trachurus japonicus | reverse complement strand
ACAGTAAATGCACCATAAACAAGAAACACTTGTTTTTAATGAGGATTAAATGTTAAAAGACATAATTATCACTGCATTTTCATTACACTGACAAAGGATAAATAAGGAACTGTTCATCTTACTATTATACTGATGTTGAATGTTTTTTGTTGTAGTTGTTTGCAGTGAAGTGGAACTGGACTGTATGAGGCAATGTACAGTAAGTAATGTCTCCTCACTGTGGTGAAATATAATCCGTCCCCTCTGTATGAAGAAAATAACAGACCTGCTCACACTGCACTGAGCTTAGCTGTGGACATGGAAACACTTGTGAATCTCAGACAGAAACAAGCTCAAGAAGAACAAACCTCTACACTGGAGACTGAAGCATTAATGTTATGTTGAACAAACACAAACTTTATCCCCCACTGTCTCAGGAAACAATGGTCTTTAATGCATAATAACATCTCATCTCATTTGGTTTGCAGCTGAGCTAAAAACTTAACTTACACTACATTTTTTCTAACTTGTGGAAATGAGACTGGTTTTGTTCCTTTTTCTGTTTAGCACTATTTAATGCTGCATGGTTTTTGTCCAACCAATTTATCAGGATAAAGGGTATTGGGTGTTTTTTTTTTAATGTATGTTGGATATCATGTATGATTTATTTTTTCAGTAATATATACATATGAATTGAAAATGTACTGTATATAAGTTCAGTGTGTGTGTACATACAGTATGTATGCACACACACACACACAAACACACACACACACACACACACACACACACACACACACACACACACACACACACACACCTCTCTCTCTCTCTCTCTCTCTCTCTCTATATATATATATATATATATATATATATATATATATATATATATACACACATGTATATACACATGTATATATATGTATTATGAGCAATGGTGTCAGACAGGGGAGCATATTGTCCCCCTTTCTCTTCAACCTGTATATGGACGACCTATCATGGCAACTCACAGCCTGTAGGACTGGCTGTATGATTGGTGATAAAAAAGTAAACCATCTGACGTATGCCGATGATTTGGTGAGATGTTTGTAAATGCACATGTTAACACCTTTAAAGCTGTACTCAGAAACCAGATGTATAGATTTATGTGTCAGCTTGATGCCTCAGGAAACCAGATTATTAACAGTTTGACCCACATCAACTGTAGTTCCATCAGGTATCAATCTTTGTTCTGGAGACACTGGTACAGTTGTCTCTTTTTAACTTTATAGCAATTCTGTTTTTGATATTAATGTTGTACATCGCTATATATGTTTTAGCTATTCTCTTTTATTCTCTTGTGTGTCTGTTGTTGTTGTGTTACTGTGTGTTGCTGTGTTATGTCTTGTTGTGTTATGTTTTTGATATGGACCCGGAGTCCGAAATAAAGATATATATATATCTTTGTTATATAGTATTCAGTTTTCACACAACCCACTTTCTGGAATACCCCACAGATCCCACCTCTAGCCACATAGCTCAATGAGTTAAGAGATGGTTCAGTATCAGGTTGTGAGCTCAAGCCTCAGCTAATCTAAAATGGATGTTGCAATTCCGATGTTCTGGTTGTCTTCCTTTTTTGTCTCTTGCTGCACAGAATTGCCTAAATTTGTATAAAATTGCCTAACCCCAACCATCTTTGTATTTTCGTTGTGAAGTACAGTGAGTTGCATTTGGCAAGAAATGTGCTATATAAATAAAGTGTCTTCTTCTTCTTTTACCAGTGTCTTTGTTGTCCATGACAGGGTGACAAATGATGTATCGTGGTGGTATGGAGGATGTAAAATTATTTAGAAAGAACAGAGTCTCAACAAGTGCAGTTTCCTGGGTCAAGTACAGTGTGCAGCAGGCATCTTGTATCAGGGTTTTAACAGGTACTTGCAGCTGAGCAAATCTGGTATGAGACTGGACATGTGCGCAAAGTCTGGTGATTTTGGTGAAGAAGAAGAAGAAGATCTCCCAGTAATTAAGAATCCACAAGAGCTAAATTAATCGTACTCCACATTCTGTGTAATGGAATATGTAGAGCATCATTAGCAGAGCTCAGGGAGCTTGTGTTTTTTCTGATGGTGGCGATGTTGTTGACAATTGTTGTCATTGCATCTTGTATTAAAAAGTTGATCAGGGTGAGTTGAGGATGGAGGATGAATCAGCTGATCAACAGTTAAACATTTATTTTGAGACAAATTAACAAAATACAAAGTAAACTGCACTTGCTTAAAAGTCCATAGCACATTTTGTCGTTCCAATCACAATATTTACATTAAAATGCTTAGGGAATATCATTTTCCCTGTTGGAAGCTATCCTATTCGCTGCTATCTCAGAGAAATTGCAGGCGATTCCTTTGAAAGTGAATGAAAATGGTTAATGAAGTCCTCAAAACTATGTTCTAAATCAGCAAAAAAAAAAAAAAAAGTCATAGAATTGTGGGAAATGGAAATGTCTACATTAATGTATTGCACAGTAGCCTATCATACCTGCACCTTGAGGTCAGTGTGAATACACTTTAAAATTCTGGGGAAGCCTGGGGAAGCCCCCCCCCCCCCTCCATCCTGATTGGTCTTGCTCTTTCTTTCTTGTGCGTACAGGCTACTGCTTTTGGAATATTATGTCATGTAGTTTGCTTTGTTTGATTCTCTGAGCTGACACTATACTGTTAAAAGCTTTATGATGATTATTATACACATCTATGGACAGTTTACTGTTGATCAGTTTATTAATCCTCCACCTTCAACTCACCCTGATCAACTTTCGTCTATAAAATGCAATGACTTTGCAACAGTTATTTTCAACATCACCACCGACAGAAAAAAGCACAAGCTCTCTGAGCTCTGCCAACGATGCTGTGCATATTCACACTACACAGAACATGTAGTATGATTCATTTATCTCTTGAGGATTCTTCATTACTAGATATAGATACTGTTGGTGAGCTCAAGTCTTCCACCTGCTGTCTGGTCCCTCTTCCTACAATCACCAACACACACATGTCATAACAGTCCACAAAGCAGCAGTCTGTACACACATGAGAACAAAGACTGGGATCAGGTGACACATTCAGATATTGGTGGGAAAGAGCAAGAGTCAAGACCAATCAGGATGCAGTTTTCTGTCACATGACTCGGAAGGCTGACTCACTGACTGATGATCATTCAGAGTTTGACTCAAATAGACAGTGGGGGGTCTTTTTACTGTAAACATTTATTTTGAGACAACTGAACAAAATACCAATTAACCTTAAAAGTCCTCAAAACTATATTCTGAAGCAGGTTTTCATATAAGAGAATTTTGGGAAATACACTTAGCTACACACTGAACCACTGTTAATGATCAACAGACTGCAACACAAACTGCATCCTGATTGGTCTTGAGTTTCCCTCTAATATCCAAATGTTATCACCATGATCCCAGTCGTCTTTATCCTCATGTGTGTACAGGCTGCTGCTTTTGGACTATAAATATCATGTAAGTTTGCTTTGTTTGATTCTTTGAGCTGACACTCTACTGTTAAAAGCTTTATGATGATTGTTACTACACATCTATGGACAGTTTTGAGGTGTTACATGTTTATAGTGTTACAGGTATTTGTGTGGGAGGTAACCGGAGAAAGATTTAAAAGGACCATCATGTCTATACTAAGGCAACAGTACCTAACACTGCTACAGCTGTGCTTCCAAAGGAGTTATAGAGTTACAGATTAATGGTTAACATGTTCTTCCTTTGTCAGAACAAGTATACTGTTTGTATGCTGACCTTTTTTGTCTAATATTTTAGGTGTGTTCCCTAACACCTCAATGGACAGTGGTGCAGTTTAGAGGACTAACAAGATGACCAGGATCAACTTGGTCTTTTATTCACTGGAAATCTCTGTGCTGTTGTTGTTGACTCCTGCAAGGGGAGGCAAGTGAAGTGTTTACAACAATAATGCAGTAACAGTTTGATGTCAGAGTCAGACCACATGTTCAGTTCAGTACAATGATAATAAAGATTCACACAGTCATAAAAAAAGTCATAAAATCAGGATTTTCTACAGACAGTCCAGCTATGCGTATGTTACAAGTTCTGGTCCAGTCTGGTTCACGTCACTCATTCCAGTGGCAGACAGGAATTTAAATCCACACAGTTGATTTTCTCAGCAGCAAAAATGTTGGCCGATACATGAGCCAATAACAATAAAACAGGGGTTAATGTTTGACAGGATAGTTTGATGTAGGCTAATCACACAGACTGTAGTCGATGTAGCTTAGCAGTAGGCAGATTGCTCTGTTTGGGACTTGATTGAAGAAAATATCTTGAAAGAGTGAAAAAGCATAAATACAACAGGATTGTAAATGAACTAATGTATACTAATGCTTCAACCACCAACCTCTGTATTCAGTCCAGAATAAAGTCATGATTGTATATTGTAATATAACTCAAAACTAATGATATAAACATGCTAATGTAACAAAAGAGGAAAACCTATGAACAAATTTATTTTGTGGATTGATAGTGTTGGATAAAGCTGATGGTTGCACTGTGATGCTGAGTTTCTGAGCACAGGAGGAGAAAAAGACTTGGAGTCTTTTTGACTCATGACAGATTATATCTTTTAAAGACTCATCAGTTTATGCGTTGAACTTTAACATGTAACTCTTTTTCAGATACTGAGGTGTCCTGTGTTTTCATGGAGAGCTGCATGTTGCTATGCAGCTTCCAGGGCGGCACTGATGTGGTCGTCCACTGGATTCAGCTGACAGCTAGACACCTTCCTGTCCACTCCTACTACCACAACCAAGACCAGCTGGGACTCCAGGACCAGAGCTTCAGAGGCAGAACATCACTGTTCCAGGACCAGATCTCCAGAGGAAACGCCTCACTGCAGCTGACAGGGGTGAAGGTTCAGGACCAGGGGAGATACAAGTGTTACACCAGCACCATCAGAGGAAACAAGGAGACATTCATCAAACTGAAAGTGGACGGTATGAGAAACACAAGAGTAAATATGAAAAATTATTGATTTGCGATGTCATTTGTGCATTTATAAAACATTTTAAGTTCATAACATTTATTTCAGCTCCAGTGGTTAAAGTCGACCTCCAGCAGGTTGGAGACAACATCACCTGCAGCTCAGAGGGGATCTACCCTGAGCCTGAACTCACCTGGTCCACCAGTCCTCCATCCAATGTGGCCTTCAAGAACCAAACTAAAGTCCAGGAGACTGAACAGCTGCTCTACAACATCAGTGGTTCTCTGATATGTTCAGATACTGATCTGATCTACAGCTGCAACATCAGCACTCGCAGTAACTGGAGGAGAGTCACTTTGTTAAAGACAGGTCAGTGTTTTTAAGAAAACCTGCAATTAGTATGACAATGTAAACTAATAATAATAAATTATAAATAATAAACTACAGTAATGTTCTTCGTAACACTGCATCTGTGGGTGATTTTGTTTGGGACCTGGGACCAAATGGGAGTAAAAGTGTTTTTCTTTTTCTTTTTTTCTGCGACATCAGCCTCTATCGATACATCACACACTGAAGCAACACTCTCCTGCTCCACCTCCAACACCAACTTCTCTGGTCTCACCTGGAGATTCAACCAGAGTCAGATGATCGTGACTCAGACCAGAGCTGACGTCCTCTACACAGTCTCAGAGGAGTGGAGGCAGCAGGTGAAGGGTGTGTCAGAGTCAGGCAGCCTCATGCTACAGGACTTATCTTCACATCATGAGGGAACATACACCTGTGAACTGAGAGATGCTGAGGAGACGCTGATAACCAACACTGTCCTCAGGATAGGTGAGGCACTGTCTGTCTTTACTGTATATGATAAAGCACTTTGCAAAATCTAAGATAGAAAGTAAAAAATATAATTTAAAAAATGATTAAACTCAGATAAAAGTATGAAGAGACTTGGAGATCACAGATTTCACCAACCTAATTGCTCCACAGTCTGCAAATACTCTGAAGATAAACTGTTATTATCTGATTTTTTTTTTAGGAAATTCATCCAGTGTCGGAGTGGTTATAGGTTTGGTGGTTGCAGCTATTTGTACTGTAGCAGCACCAGTCCTGGTACTGGCATGGCACTCTAAAAAGAAAAAAAGGTAAATTGCTGTTCAGTTTACATTTCTTATTTTTACTTATTTTTTGTTAGTTGTTACATATTTGATTATTTGTTTGTTTGTGTCCTGTTTGTTGTCTGTTTCAGATCAACAAAAAGTGTCTCAAACCATGATGAAAGTCAAAGGTGAGGAAATATTCACTAAATGCACAATAAACCAACTCTGATAATTAAATGAGGATTAAATATGAATGAATGAATGAATGAATGAATGAATGAATGAATGAATGAATGAATGAATGGATTTTTTATTTCCGTATCATGCCACCACTGTGGCCCATCCCATATGGGATTACAAGACACATTTAATGACAAATACAAAAAAATTAGACAGTCCTTCCTGTTGGTATTACCTGCCACACAAATATTAAATCACTAAGACATTACTGTGTTTTTCTTTACACTGACAAAAGAAAAATAAGGAACTGTTGTCATTTTACCTTTATATGCTGATGTTGAATTTTATGTTGTTGTTTTTTTTGTTGTAGTTGTTTGCAGTGAAGTGGAACTGGATTGTATGAATTGATGTAAGTAATGTTTCCTCACTGTGGTGAAATATAATCTGTCCCCACTGTATGAAGAAAATAACACACTGCACTGTCTGTAGCTGTGACTGTGTTAAATGACTGGACATGGAAACACTTGTGAATGATGGAAATAAGCTCAAGATGAACAAACCTCTACACTGAATTCTGAAGCAGAGATGTTGAACAAACAGAAACTTTGTCCTCCACTGTCTCAGGAAACAATGGTCTTTAATCCTCCCCCTGTTTCTATTTCTATTCTACTACTGTCCAACACCATTCTCATGTTCAGTAAAGTCCTGGTGGTCCAGCATTAACTGTTGTTATCTGTTGTTATCTAACAGATATTACATCTGTGTGACCTGTAACAGTCCAGGGACAGTTCAACTACCTGACTTCTATATCAGGGAATTCAACCAATAGAAAACATGTGGTGGTTAAGTCATTCTGTTTAAGCAGAAGCAGCAGTAGTTTAGTAGTAGTAGTAGTAGTAGTAGTAGTTGTAATTATCCTGGTGCTACACTGTGAAAAGTAAAAAGTAAAAAGATGTTCTCTGTATAGTTTTTAGTTCATAATTTGTTTTTTGTCGTATTGATGATGTTTTCAGACTCAGAACATCTCAACTCAACAACAAAGATAAAAGAATAATGAATCATAAGTGGTCAATCCTCTGTAATCGAAAAGCACTGAACACAGCACAGAACTAGTATGTTGTAAATTTAAACATTTTAATCTTTATCTCATTTCATTTTCAGGTGAATTATCTGCAATCCTGCTCTGAACCACTCTGCTTCAGTAAAAATGAAGGACTCTGTTAAAGCAGAAGTAAGTGATATATTTGTGTTAATATAAGTCTTAAATAGTTATATCTTCCGACAGCAATCACTTACATAGAGTGTTTGGACTGAAACACGGGTCTCTCAGTCCCTCTGCTCTGCTCTGAGCCGAAGAGAAAACATTTATCGTATCCTACAGTTTTTATCCAATGAGGAGAGAGAACGGCATGCAGGGCTGTGTGTGCAGCCAAGGAACGCCGTGAATGTGGCGACGTAGGGACGAGGACTGTTATGGTGCGTTCAAGGAAACTCGTATTTTTCCGACCGTGAAGTGGTACCAGTTCGATCTGGTACGAGTTCACCGGTCGGAAGTTACGAGTGGCCGTTATAGTGACTTTCACCGGTAAAACAGGTCGGAGAAACACGAGTGGGTTGCCTGGAACGCTACAAAGTCGTAAGTTGTGACTTGAAGCTGTAATTTACGATTTCAAAAGCCTGCCTGGAACGCAGCATTAGCGAAAACGACCGGACCACTTACTTCTGCTTTAAATCAAAACCATCTGTCTGTGATATATGTTGTAAGTTGGTGATATTTGTTTGTTGTTGTTTGTTTTTTGTATGTTTGAATAATGTATGATTCATTTTTTACAGTGAGAAAGAGAGATGTTTACATAGAATTAAAAATGAAAGGAAATGTATTATTTATTATATAATAATAAAACATACTCATACAATAAGAGATAAAAAAGATATAGGTGTGGTGGTTGATGGCTCACTAGAATTTCAAAAACACATTTGTGATAAAATAAAAATAGCGAACTCAAGGGTGGCCATAATAAAACGGACCTTCACAAACTTAAGTAAGGAAATTGTTTTACCATTGTATAAAGCTCTGGTGAGATCTCATCTTGAATTTGCTAGCTCTGTCTGGTGTCCCTATAAAGTAAAATATATTGAAAAAATTGAAGCAGTTCAGAGACGAGTAACCAAATTAATTCCAGGTCTGAATGTGATGTCATATGAAGAAAAAAGGCACTTAAAACTGCCAACTCTTGTCTATAGGAGGTATAGAGGTGACATGATTGAGGTGTATAAACTTGTACATAAAATATATGACCCCACAGTGGAGCCGGTTGTTAGTTTCTGGAATAATAGTTATGAGCTAAGAGGGAACTCCTTAAAACTCCTACCAAAAAGGTGTCGTTGTGACAAAAGAAAATATTTTTTTGCACTCAGAGCTGTAAGAGTATGGAACGAGCTTCCTGAGGACATAGTACAGGCTCCATCAGTGAACTCTTTTAAAAATAGACTCGATCAATGTTGGTCAAACAAGGACTTTTTATATAATTACAGGGCAAGGGTATGAATTATTATGTTTTGTGTTTTTTTTTTCTCTTTCTTGTTTTTGTTTTTCTCTTGTAGTTTTCTTGAGATTTTTGGGGATTATTTTGTTATATGTATTTTAGTGATTATGTATGAGTTGTTATATTTGTGTTTACATTTTTGTATGTTGTTATTTATTTGAGTCTGATGTAAAGGATTTATATCCTGTACCAGATATTTTTCATTAAATTTCATTAAATTTCATTAAATACTCAAGTCAAAGTTCTTTGTTACTGTCCACTCCGTGATTGAGGACATGAAGTATCTTGTATGGTGATGGTGCTGTGTGCCTGATGAGCTCTGATTTTTCTGGGGATTATGACTCCTGACCAGGCAGGTGAATGGTGTGTTCACTGCCAGTTGTTTATATTACAGCTGTACAAGCACTTACAGAGTCTTCAGCAGTGTCCTGGTGGTTAAAACAAATCAGTTGCACTTGTACATTAAATTTTAAGAATAAACCAAATTAAAATGTTTTTATCAGAGAAGAAAATAAACACAAGTAAGTCCATTTTTCTTTGGGGTACTCTAAACTGAATCATGTGATCACATCATAATCATCCTCTGCTTTGCACCAGCCAGTTAAAAACATGTTCTTCACCTTATAGGACCAGGGCTGGTTGATTCTATGATTTCCAGAGTATTACATTTTTTCTCCTGACCTCTGTTGATTGGAACATCCACCTCAACTTCATCCTCAGCTCCCTCATCCTCTGCATCCTTGGCTACCTCATCATCCTCAGCTCCACTGTCCCTACTGCTGACATGAGCTATTCCTTATTTTTCTGGCAGCTGATCATCACTACCACTAGCATTATCCTCACTTAACTCAGATGGTATTTGCTTCACTCTAGGCCTTCCTGTCCCACTCTGCTCTTGACCACTAAAATATAGCCTAATGAAATATTAAATTGAAAAGAATAATACAAAAAGTAAATGACATTCTAATAACATCAACACATGTATTTACACCCAAGAGAGTTACTTAATGAAGTATTTTCAACAGTAATATGAATTGTATTTTTTTTAACCTAAGGCTTTCCTAGAATAGGGACTTGAGGAGTATTCCAGAGGAATTCTGCATTTCTGGCTGACCGTCAGCCATATTAGCCTACAATGGCTTTTCTCAAGGTGTCATTGTATAAGATGATGCAGAGAGTTCACTCTAGTGGATGATGTGCTATGCCTTCAAAACCCTTGCACATTGAAGAAAATGGCATTTGAACACCTGTCAACATGATCATTATGCATGAAAGGGTTAAGTCCTAATTTATAACCCCGCCTCCCTCCGAGTATACTTTCATTTTTGTGGACAGCACCTCTTCATGACACTTACCCCAGTGACAGACAGGAATTCAAATCCACAGTCCAATGAATGGTTTTCTCAGTGGGAAAACTGTTGCCAATAACAATAAAACGGGGGTTAATGTTTGACATGATGCTGTCTGATGTCTTCACTCAGTGTTGTCAGTGATTTTCAGTTACACAGCTATTGTAGCTTAACAACGAAAATGTCTTAATTTTTGAAAGAGTGAAAATGCACAAATACAATATTATTGTGAATGAGCTAATGCATCAACCATTATCCTCCATAATGAAGTAATAATTAAACCCAAAACTATATGCCAATGTAACAACAGAGGAAAATGTGTACATGAAGACATTTTGTGGATTTTTAGTGTTGGATAAAGCTGATAGTTGCACTGTGACGCTGAGTCTTTGAGCTCAGGGGGAGAAAAAGACTTAGTCAAATATATGACAGATTATATGTTTTAAATACTAGATTGTTTCTGCATTGAACTTTACTTTGTAACTCTTTACCTGACATGTTACAGACACTGAGGTGTCCTGTGTTTTCATGGAGAGCTGCAACTAACCTACACTAAATTCTTCATGGAGATGAGAATGCTTTTGTTCCTGTTTCTATTTCTATTCTAACCGTCCAACACCATTCTCATATTCAGTAAAGTCCTGGTGGTCCAGCATTAACTGTTGTTATCTGTAATGTCTGTGTGACCTGTAACAATCCAGGGACAGTTCAACTAAATGACTCTATTTCTATATCAGGGAATTCAACCAATAGAAAACATGTGGTGGTTAAGTCATTCTGTTTAAGCAGAAACAGAAGCAGCAGTAGTTTAGTGGTTGTAATTATCCTGGTGCTACACTGTGAAAAAAATGTGAGCTTGTGCTTTTTTCTGTTGGTGGTGATGCCATTGAAAATAACTTGCAAAGTCATTGTATTTTATAGTAGAAAGTTGATAAGGATGAGTTGAAGGTGGAGGATTAATAAGCTGATCAGCAGTTAAACATTTAATAATAATTATTAATAATAGAATTGAATTTTGGGAAATACACTGAGGCTGTAAACCACTGTTAATGATCAACAGACTGCAACACAAACTGCATCCTGATTGGTTGGTCTTGAGTTTCCCTCCAATATCCAAATGTTATCACCATGATCCCAGTCTTTATCCTCATGCGTGTACAGAGTACCTACAGCTGCTTATTGGATTATGTGACATGTAAGTTTGTTTTGTTTGATACTTTGGGCTGACACTCTACTGTTAAAAGCTTTATGGTGATGGTTACTACACATCTATGGACAGTTTAAGGTGTTACATGTTCATAGGTTTACTGCAGGTATTTGTGTGGATGGTAACCGGAGAAAGACCGGGGGTTTAAAAGGACCATGTCTAAGGTAATAGTGCCTAACACTGCTACGGCTGTGCTGTAGAATATAGAGTATAATAGAGTAAATAGAGTATATTATGGTTAACATAATATATAGAGTAAATAGAGTATATTATGGTTAACATTTTCTTCCTTTGTCAGAACAAGTATACTGTTCGTATGCTGACCTTTTTTGTATTTCAGGTGTGCTCCCTAACACCTCAATGGACAGTGGTGCAGTTCAGAAGACTAACAAGATGACCGGGATCAGCTGGGTCCTTTATTCACTCTCTATGGTGTTGTTGTTGACTCCTGCAAGAGGAGGCAAGTGAAACATTTACAGTATAACAATAATGCAGTAACAGTTTGATGTCAGAGTCAGACCACATGTTCAATTCAACACATTGATAATTCACATTCACACTCATAAAATCAGGATTTTCTACAGACAGTCCAGCTATACGTATGTTACAGGTTCTGGTCCAGTCTTGTTCATGTAACTCATTCCAGTGGCAGACAGGAATTTAAATCCACAGTTCAATGACTCATATTCTCATTCAGCAGCAAAAATGTTGGCTGAGACATGAGCCAATAACAATAAAACAAGGATTCATGTTTGACAGGAGTTTGATATAGGCTAATCACACAGACTTTATATGTAACTTAGCAGTAGGCAGATTGCTCTGTTTGGGACTTGATTGAAGAAAATATCTTGAAAGAGTGAAAAAGCATAAATACAACAGGATTGTAAATGAACTAATGCTTCAACCACCAACCTCTGTATTCAGTCCAGAATAAAGTCATGATTGTATTGTAATATAACTCAAAACTAATGATATAAACATGCTAATGTAACAAAAGGGGAAAACGTATTAAGAAATCTATTTTGTGGATTGATAGTGTTGGATAAAGCTGATGGTTGCACTGTGATGCTAAGTCTCTGAGCACAGGAGGAGAAAAAGACTTGGAGCCTTTTTGACTCATGACAGATTATATGATTTAAAGACTCATCTGTTTTTGCATTAAACATTAACATGTAACTTTTTACCTGATATGTTCCAGACTCTGAGGTGTCCTGTGTTTTCATGGAGAGCTGCATCTTACCGTGCAGCTTCCAGGGCGGCAAGGATGTGGTCATCCACTGGATGGAGGTGACAGCTGGAAACCTTCGTGTCCACTCCTACTATCACAACCAAGACCAGCTGGGACTCCAGGACCAGAGCTTCAGAGGCAGAACATCACTGTTCCAGGACCAGATCTCCAGAGGAAACGCCTCACTGCAGCTGACAGGGGTGAAGGTCCAGGACCAGGGGAGATACAAGTGTTACACCAGCACCGTCAGAGGAAACAAGGAGTCATTCATCAACCTGAAAGGGGATGGTATGAGAAGCACAAGAGTAAATATGAAAAATTATTGATTTGCGATGTCATTTGTGCATTTATAAAACATTTCCAAGTCCATTACATTTATTTCAGCTCCAGTGGTTAAAGTCGACCTCCAGCAGGTTGGAGACATCATCACCTGCAGCTCAGAGGGGATCTACCCTGAGCCTGAACTCACCTGGTCCACCAGTCCTCCATCCAATGTGGCCTTCAAGAACCAAACTAAAGTCCAGGAGACTGAACAGCTGCTCTACAACATCAGTGGTTCTCTGATACGTTCAGATACTGATCTGATCTACAGCTGCAACATCAGCACTCACAGTAACTGGAGGAGAGTCACTGTGTTTAAACCAGGTCAGTGTTTTTAAGAAAACCTGCAATTAGTATGACAATATATTAAACTACAGTAATGTATTTGGCTACACTGCATCTGTGGGTGAATTCTTTTGTCACGTGGGACCAAATGGCATTAAAACATTTTTTTGTTTTTCTTTTTTTTCTGTGACATCAGCCTCTATCGATACATCACACACTGGAGCAACAATCTCCTGCTCCACCTCAAACACCAACTTCTATGGCCTCATATGGAGATTCAACCAGAGTCAGATGATGGTGACTCAGACCAGAGCTGACGTCCTCTACACAGTCTCAGAGGAGTGGAGGCAGCAGGTGAAGAATGTGTCAGAGTCAGGCAGCCTCATGCTACAGGACTTATCTTCACATCATGAGGGAACATACACCTGTGAACTGAGAGATGCTGAGGAGACGCTGATAACCAACACTGTCCTCAGGATAGGTGAGCAACTGTTGGTCTTTGTAATATTATTAATTAATGAAGCACTTTGCAAAATCTATGATAGAAAGGAACAAATAGAATTAAAAAAAAATATTCAACTCAGATCACAATATGACAAGACTTACAGGAGATACAGATGCAATCAACTGACAATACTCTATGAACATAAACTGTTATTATCTGTAATATCTGTATTTATTTTAGGGAATTCATCCAGTGTTGGAGTCGTTATAGGTTTGGTGGTTGCAGCTGTTTGGATTGTAGCAGCAGTTGTCCTGGTACTGGCATGTCTTTCTAAAAAGAAAAAAAGGTAAATTGTTGTTCAGTTTACATTACTTATTTCACTCATTTTTTGTTAGTTGTTACATATTTGTTTGTTTGTGTTTTGTTTGTTGTCTGTTTCAGTTCAACACAAAGTGTCTCAAGCTATGATGAAAGTCAGAGGTGAGGAAATCTTCACTAAATGCACGATAAACAAACTCTCATAATTAAATGAGGATTAAATATTAAATCACTTATGACAAAGGATAAATAAGGAACTGTTGTCATTTTACCTTTAAGCTGATGTTAAATTTTATGTTGTTGTTTTTTGTTGTTGTAGTTTACAGTGAAGTGGACGAGTTAATGAGTTAATGTAAGTAATGTTTCCTCCCTGTGGTGAAATATAATCTGTCCCCACTGTATGAAGAAAATAACAGACTGCACTGTCTTTGGCTGTGACTGTGTTAAATGACTGTGGACATGGAAACACTTGTGAATGACGGAAATAAGCTCAAGATGAACAAACCTCTACACTGAAGCCTGAAGCATTAATGAGATGTTGAACAAAGAAACTTTGTCCTCCACTGTCTCAGGAAACAATGGTCTTTAATGTATCATTTTATCTCATAGATACAAAAATAAAAATAAAATTGACCAGTATTTAGTTGACAGCTCAACTACACCTAACCTATTCTACATTCTTCATGGAGATTAGACTGGTTTTCTATTTCTATTCTACTAACTGTCCAACACCATTCTCATGTTCAGTAAAGTCCTGGTCCAGCATTAACTATTGTTATCTGTAATATCTGTGTGACCTGTAACAGTCCAGGGACAGTTCAACTACCTGACTCTATTTCTTTATCAGGGAATTCAACCAATAGAAAATATGTGGTGGTCAGAGCGATGGTGGTAGTTAAGTCATTCTATTTACAGTAAGCAGAAGCAGCAATAGTTTAGTAGTAGTAGTAGTTGTAATTATCCTGGTGCTACACTGCGAAAAGAAAAAAAGTAAAAAGATGTTCTTTATAGTTTTTAGTTCATAATTTGTTTTTTGTCGTATTGATGTTTTCAGACTCAGAACATCTCAACTCAACAACAGAGATAAAACAATAATAAATCATAAGTGGTAAATCCTCTGTAATTGAAAAGCACTTCTGTGGTGTATGAACTATGTTGTTAATTTTAACATGCTAATCTTTATCTCATTTCTTTGCAGGTGAATTTTCTGCAATCCTGATCTGAACCACTCTGCTTCAGTCAAATGAGGGACTCTGCTAAATCAAAACCATCTGTCTGTTATATATGTTCTAAGTTGGTGGTGTTTGTTTTTTGTATAGGCTATGTTTGAATAATGTACGATTCATTTTTACAATAAGAGAGAGAGAGAGAGATTTATATAGAATTAAAAATTAAAGGAAATGTATTATTTATAACATACTCGTACAATATTCAAGTCAAAGTTCTTTGTTACTGTCCACTCCTTACACAGGAGTGTGTGTGGTGATGGTGCTGTGTGCCTGGTGAACTCTGATTTTTCTGAGGATTGTGACTCCTGGCATGACAGGTGAATGATGTGTTCACTGCCAGTCGTTTATATTACAAGCACTTACAGAGTCTTCGGTGGTGTCCGGTGATGAAGGACTGTCTGTAGAGACATGAAACAACCTGAACAGACGTGAACTTTGCTTCATTTGCTCTGTCAATGTAGATGTAAGAGTTTACGGTTTAAAAAAAAGAGCTTAAAGGTCTCAAGCTTGACCATTACTAATTGACTAATGCAATTTGTGTTCTGTGTAAGGCTAAACTCTCTATATTGAATGTACATTAAAAAACAGTTGCACTTGTAAAATAAACCAAATTAAAATGTTTTTATCAGAGAAGAAAATAAACACAAGTAAGTCTATTTTTCTTTGGGGTACTCTGAGCCGAACCAAACCATGTGATCACATCATAATCATCCTCTGCTTTGCACCAGCCAGTTAAAAACATGTTCTTCACCAGACCAGAGCTGGTTGATTCTATGATTTCCAGAGTATTACATTTTTTCCCCATGCAGACCACTATTGATTGGAACATCCTCCTCAACTTCATCCTCAGCTCCCTCGTCCTCTGCATCCTTGGCTACCTCATCATCCTCAGCTCCACTGTCCCTACTGCTAACATGAGCTATTCCTTCTTTTTCTGGCAGCCGATCATCATCACTACCACCAGCATTATCCTCACTTAACTCAGATGGTATTTGCTTCACTACTCCAGGCCTTCCTGTCCCACTCTGCTCTTGACCACTAAAATATCGCCTATTAATATTAAAGGGATAGTTCAACATTTTGGCAAATTGGCCCATTGCCATAATCGCTATAGTCATAGCAGTAGGTTCGTTACCATTAATTGTCGGTGTAAGCTATTTTTAGAACGGAGGAGCGGGGCGGCAGGCTGCTCAGGGCTGTGCTATGGAGGCTAAAGGAATTTCTTGGTTTCCCTCATCAAACTCATCAAATACAAAATCCCAAAACTCCAAAACGCTTTCGTGGACAAGTTGTGACCTGCACAATCACCACGCTATGAGATAATAATGGAACGTTACGAAACTGAGCCGTTTTCGAGGTAAATACAGAGTCTGCTTGCTGAAAAACTGTCCCTGAACGCAACGCGCATCAGCGGTTTTGCATGAATTTACCTCTAAAACAGCTCCGTCTCGTAACGTTCCGTTATTATCTCATAGCGTGGTGATTGTGCAGCTCACAACTTGTCCACGACAGCCTTTTGGGGTTGTTGGGTTGTGTATTTGATGAGTTTGATGAGGAAAACCAAGAAATTCCCTTAGCCTCCATAGCGTAGCCCTGAGCAGCCTGCTGCTCTGCTCCACCATTCTAGAAATAGCTTACACCGACAATTAAAGGTAACAAACGTACTGCTATGACTATAGCGATTATGGCAATGGGCCAATTTGCCAAAATGTTGAACTATCCCTTTAAATTGAAAAGGATAATACAAAAAGTAAATTACATTCTAATAACATCAACACAATTATTTACACCCAAGAGAGTTACTTAATGAAGTATTTTCAACAGTAATATGAATTGTATTTTTTTTAACCTAAGGCTTTCCTAGAATAGGGACTTGAGGAGTATTCCAGAGGAATTCTGCATTTCTGGCTGACCTTCAGTCATATTAGCCTACAATGGCTTTTCACAAGGTGTCATTGTATAAGATGATCCAGAGAGTTCACTCTAGTGGATGATGTGCTATGCCTTCAAATCCCTTGCATATTGAAGAAAATGGCATTTGAACACCTGTCAACATGATCATTATGCATGAAAGGGTTAAATCTGCCTGTCCTGATTTATAACCCCGCCTCCCTCCCTCCCTCTTTCACTTTTGTGGACAGCACATGGTATGTTGGTGATGCACGATTCTTTCTTTGACTGAGTTAGGTGAGTGGAGGTTGTGTACTGGACTGCGTTGTGTATTAGGTTAATCGTTTTTATAGTGTAACTCCATCCACGTAGGCCTTTGCATGAGAGGCAGATTTGCAGCTGTTAACTTTTTTTTAGCCAACGAATCTGGAAACAACAGAGCACATGTTTTGTTTTGTTTTTTAAAGTTTATTTATTTTTTATTTTTTTGGCTTTTTATGACTTTATTGGTAGGACAGTTGAGAGAGACAGGAAACGGGGATACAGAGAGAGGGGGAATGACATGCAGGAAAGTGCTGCCCGACGCGGGACTCGAACCGGGTTCGCCTGCACCGAGGACCGCAGCCTCCACGTGGCGCGCGGCGCGCCTGCTTCTCGCCTGCCACTCGACGCCCCGACAGAGCACATGTTTATGAAATGTGAGACTGTCCATATTTTTTTCATATTTTGTAGAAATCTCTCCACGACTTAATATCGTCCAGTTCCAGAAATACTTCTGGTCCTTTCAAAATATTCAAGTAGGAGTAATCCTCAAAGATAAAATAACTGAGTTTTTCTCATTATACACAAGTGTCAGTATCTCCACATGGCTTGCTATGAAGAATGAACTCTGTTACAAAAATGTCTAAAAATAATCCCATCCAAGTAAACACGCATTTATGTGTGCCAGACTGTAGGTCTAGGGCACTGACATTTTTTTTTTTTTTGACATAGCCTAAACATAATCTTATATTTTAACGTAATTCACACCTCCTTTGATATTTCAAACTGACCAATTATTGCAGTAGTTTAGCTATATCACATCAAAAACAAACATAGCTATAACAGAGACTTAGTCTAAAATAGATAATAAAACAAATAAAAGTAAAATCATATTAGTAAATCCATACAAAATAACAAGGAGTTTAGCAGTCATTGTGAGCATGATTCTGTTTATATGGCTGCATTAAAAACCTGTTTTCATGGATATTACTGCAGTTTCACAGTTGAGACATGGTAGGCTAAAAGGTCAAATACAACTGCAGCTGTCTGGTCTGTGAGTCTTTTCTGGGCACATAGTCTAGTAGCCTACTTCATTGTTAAGCACGAAGAGGGAGGCCAGCTAAAATGTTGACAGATGATTTACAATCATGATATTTTACTCCGTGCGTTTGACTTCTTGTGTGGCGCAATCTCCACGTCCTTTAATTCGCCACGACTCCACGATCCGGCAAAAATAGACCTGTTGCATATTTCTGCCGGACCGCCAGAAAAGAAATGCTGTTATTGACTTGAATGGAAGGGAATTGCTGCGGCTTGCGCAATGGATTCGGAACGGTGCGGAGACGGGTCATGGAAATTGGGGGGACAACTAATGATCATAACTAGAGATTGTTTTACAATACAAACAATAGAAGCAGATTTGGAAGCCTCAGCTCTGAATCTTTTCAGCAAAACTCCAAATTTTGATTTACAAACTGCAGATTTTTTACATACTGTAAAGCGCCTGATTTTTTTGTGTGTCTTCCATAAAGCAGGTTTCCTAACTCGTCCTTGGACAGTGATGCAGCTCAGAGGACAAGCAGGAGATGCCCAGGGTCGGCTGGGTCCTTGTCCTGATGTTGTTGACTGCTGCAGGAGGAGGCAAGTGAAGTGTTTATAACAATAATATTGTAACAGTGAAGGTTAATATCTGATCACATGTTCAGTTCAACATTATACACATTGATAATAAAAATTCTCACAGTGATAATCAGGATTTTGTACAGATGGTCCAACAATATGTTACAGATTCTAGTTCAGTCTTGTTCATGTCGCTCACATAACAATAATGCAATAACAGTTAAGAGTAATATCAGGGTCACACCACATGTTCAATTCAACACTATACACGATGATAATAAATGTCTTCACCGACACAAAATGAGGATTTTCTACTCACGGTCGAGCCGTGAGTTACAGGTTGTGATTCAGTCTTGTTCATGTCCCTCACTCAAGTGGCAGACAGAGATGAGATTATATGTTTTAACTCATCTGTTCCTACATTGAACTTTACTTTGTAACTCTTTACCTGACATGTTTCAGATACTGAGGTGTCCTGTGTTTTCATGGAGAGCTGCATCTTACCGTGCAGCTTCCAGGGTGGCAAGGATGTGGTCGTCCACTGGATGAAGGTGACAGCTGGACACCTTCATGTCCACTCCTACTACCACAACCAAGACCAGCTGGGACTCCAGGTCCAGAGCTTCAGAGGCAGAACATCACTGTTCCTGGACCAGATCTCCAGAGGAAACGCCTCACTGCAGCTGACAGGGGTGAAGGTTCAGGACCAGGGGAGATACAAGTGCTTCACCAGCACCATCAGAGGAAACAAGGAGTCATTCATCAACCTGAAAGTGGACGGTATGAGGAACACACAGTAAATATGGAAAACCATTCATTTATGTGCATTTTATAAAACAAGTTCATAACATTCATTTCAGCTCCAGTGGGTGAAGTTAATATCCAGCAGGTTGGAGACATCATCACCTGCAGCTCAGAGGGGATCTACCCTGAGCCTGAACTCACCTGGTCCACCAGTCCTCCATCCAATGTGGCCTTCAAGAACCAAACTAAAGTCCAGGAGACTGAACAGCTGCTCTACAACATCAGTGGTTCTCTGATACGCTCAGATACTGATCTGATCTACAGCTGCAACATCAGCACTCGCAGTAACTGGAGGAGAGTCACTGTGTTAAAGACAGGTCAGTGTTTTAAGAGGGTGAGGATGTGTTAAATGTTTATATTGTATGTGAGGTGGCAGTAGTGGGTCCGAGTGTCTTTTCAGAGAGAGAGAATGAGAAGCACCAGGCTGATTAACCTTGGTTGAGCACCTATACCCATGGTGCAGTTTGAGTCGGAGACGCTATTGTTATATGGGTATTTGGTCACTTTCCCATTTATTTTCTTTCATGATATGATATTGTGAGATTGATTTGTTTGATGATATTGATCTGAATGTATTTAATTTGCTAAGACAGAGAGCTGACTGCATATATGATTATGATTTAGATTTACAGTGTTGAAACTAATTTATGTGTCTTCACTCTTTGAGGTTATCAACCTGCTTCTAAGTTGAAATGAGTTGACTCCTACGCCCTCTTTGCCAAGCCTGGTCGAGTTCAGGCAGATTAACTCTTAATAACTAAACTAACTTAACTTTTTTCTTTATCTTTTTAATTTTTTGTGTCACATTTCAGACTCTATCAATACATCACACACTGAAGCAACAATCCCCTGCTCCACCTCAAACACCAACTTCTCTGGTCTCACCTGGAGATTCAACCAGAGTCAGATGATCGTGACTCAGACCAGAGCTGACGTCCTCTACACAGTCTCAGAGGAGTGGAGGCAGCAGGTGAAGGGTGTGTCAGAGTCAGGCAGCCTCATGCTACAGGACTTATCTTCACATCATGAGGGAACATACACCTGTGAACTGAGAGATGCTGAGGAGACGCTGATAACCAACACTGTCCTCAGGATAGGTGAGGAACTGTTCATCTTGATAATAACAATGATAATAATACAGTACAATTCTCTGATAAAAGTAAGAAGATACCTTTTCATTTCAGATAATTCAACCAGTGTTGGAGCCATTATAATTCTCGTGGTTGTAGCTGTTTCTGTTGTAGCAGCTGTATCTATTGTGGTCCTGCTATCAAAAGAGGTAATTTCAAAAAATCTTTTTACACTTTCAGTGACATGGCAGCAGGAGCAATAATAGTAATTATCCTGGTAGCCTACTACACTGTGAAAGGAAAAAAAAAAATCTCTTCATTTTTTTTCATATCTTGTTCTTCAACAAAACACAACAACAGAGAATGAAACATAATGAACATCAAGTTAATCCTCTGTATTAGAGAAACACTGCTGTGCTGTATGAACTACACTGTAAAAGTCAACATGTTAAACTTTATCTCATTTCTTTTGCAGGTGAATGGATCAAAAGAAATCAATGTCTCTTCAGAAAGCTGCGATCCTGATGGTCACCACTCTAGGCTACTTAAGTTAACTGCAGACCGGTCACGCTGATACACTGTAGCCATGGAGACGATACTGTCGATTGGAAGAGGAAGTGAACAGTTCAGCCAACTGGACCTGATAGGTTCAGAGCCTCAGAGCAACAAGCTTATGGAAGTTAAAGCTGCTGCTTAACACTCCTCCTCCTTCTTCCTGACCGAGGCCTCAGAGAGAGGGTCTGTGTGGACCTGAAACTACCTCAACACACACTGAACTTTGTCTGGGCCTGCTCACTGTAAGAGAGCCAGAGAGGAATGTGATGAATGACTTGTGCAATTTGTGAAATGTTTATGTAATATGAAGTATATCCTATACTTTTCATGTTATGTAAATATTTGATTTCTAATGAAACAAAACAAATTAATACATTAGGTAAAGTTTTGTTTAGCACACTAACCAAACCATATGATCACATCATAATCATCACCTGCTATCAGCCGGTTAAAAACATGTTCTTTACCTTAGCAGGACCAGAACTAGTTGATTCTTTCACTTTCAGACTCCTGATACAGTATGTAGCCTACATTTTCACCTTTACCTTCAATGGCAACTGTTCTTCTTAATTTGTTATTGCTACTTTGTACCACTAGATGGCACCGCTGTAATGTTAAGACCCTGATACACAGTATAGTTAGAGATTCCAAGATTCCTGCTCACTGCTGTATACTGTACACAGCACAAAGTTATCAGAAAAACTGTCTTGTTGTTATGCACAACTTAATGACCCAATAAACAGCACCTGTTGAGACTCTGTCTGGTGTTCTTTCAGTTTGTTTTTTACATCCTCACTACCACCATGATCCAATACATAACAGTATGTTTACAACAAGTCACATGCTTGCTCTTAAAACTTCTTTGTTTAGGTTCTTTCACATGCTACCAGCACCACAAAACTTAAACGTAAAATAAGCGACAAGACAAGATGAAAGATTAATCCAAAAGCTGCTGACTGTTTTTAAACGTCTGCAGGGAAACTAATGCATCCCATGTCTATTACAGCAGCATACACAAAGGATACTCTCTGTATCAAGTTGTTTTGTATATAGTATTTTGCCAGGTGAGACAGTGATGGAGACTTGTAAGCGTGAGGAATTACTGTTTCCTGTTTGTCATCCTGTCATAAACCAGGGATACACTAGGCAGAGTGTGGCTGATTTTTCTGGAGTTCACAGATTACTGGAATTTCTCATAAACTGTGTTTATGACAGAAGCAGAAAGTTAAAAACAAAACAAACACCAACAAATCTGTAATAACATCACATTTCACCTTCACAATCCCAGTATTCCCCCTTTTTCCAGTTAGGTTCTCCAAGTATTATAGCATCTTGATTCCACATGTATTTACAAATGTGGGATCAAGTAACATCGGCACAACACACTGGGGATCAAGTTGAAGTGTATAGATTGTTGTTAGTGTGAGAAATATTGAGGATAATGTAATAAGATTATTTTATCCACTAAACAAAAAACAGGGCATTTGAGTGTCTTTTTTAGTAGAAAATGAAAAGTGTGAAAAACAAATGTTAAACTAGAACTCTAGAAAATCTACATGGAAATCCGACCATTTCTACCTCGTCCTTTCATTTAGGAATTGGTGGAGAAGTGAATGCTCCCTCCACTTCAGCAGATTCATTCTGTTATTATTATTATTAAAAGAGTATCTTCCGCTCATGCAAGAAAGAAGCAAGTGGAACAGCATAAGAAGGAACTTGAGTCCTGGAGATCATTGTTGACAACACAGCACCAAGGAACTCATGGATGATGGGCCGTGTCATGAAGACATTTCCAGATGACAAGGGCTTTGTGAGAAGTGTTTTGGTCAAAATCAAAGCCAGTTTGATTCAACGACCGATAAGCTCTGTCTTTTAATGGAGGCAGCAGGATGAATGGAGGGAGGCCGGGATTTTCCAGCCTTCACTATGGAATATTTCAAATAGTTTGACATGGTTATGAACTTTGATAAGACAGATAGTCATCATTAAGTAACTGAATGGACTCTGAATGGAGTATAATTAATTTCCATTATGTAATTGTTCTATGGGCTCCTTTGAATTTTATTTGTGTAATTGTTTTGCTAAAGCCAGCAATTAGGGGCCGGGATGTTGGAGCCTATTTAGACCCTATTATTCTTTTTGATTGTTTTTGATTGATTATGGTAGAATAATTATTATTTACACTATTTATTTATAATTGTTTTTCTATAGCCACAGTCAGGGCCCTCCTCCTTGTCAGCTGATCCTCCTCCCGTGATTAGGGAGTGAGGACAGCTGGTTCTGGAAGTGATTTCTTTTGTCTGTGGAAGGAGTGAGGAGTGAAATAGTTTTTTGACCACTGAATTACATTTTATTTTATTTGCTTTAAGTCAACCCGGAGATCATTTTTGTTTCTGTAAATAAATCTAAATACTTTTGATTGAAACTATCTCTCCGCCAGTGCTTTTTATTTAGTGAGTCGTAGACCTCCTCACACACTGCTCTGATGTTTTGGACCATCACTTTTTTTGGAACACAAGAGTAGCCACAGTCGTTAAATATCCGCGCATGTAGGCTACCTATACCTCCATATGCACTTTAGGTTGAATATATGTACAGTATATCTTATGCATAAATACTTCATTATGAATCTTGTTATTTGTAGATAAACCAGTTACAGTTGTGTTAAACAATTTTCTTGAGGGATGTACTTTTTGTTTTAATTGTATGATTTGATATATCAGTGCTTTTGATTTATTAATTTCATATGGTAAATGTTTGGCCTATGAGTGTCTTTTGCTGCTATTTTTTATTTACAGCAAATGACCACAAATATTTGTGTGATATGACATGAAAAAAATAAATGAAAAGTTGAAGAGCCAGAGCTTTTGTTAGCTGTTATGGTAAATATAAAAATATGAATTTATCAGTTATTGGTATGAATGCAGGAAATGATCGGTTATCGGTTGAAATGTTTCACTAATGCCTTCATCAGAATTCAAATGAGAATTACAGTAATGTTTCACTAATGCCTTCATCAGAATTCAAATGAGAACTAGAAAAAGCATTTCCAAGAATGGAAATGGTGTGACTGCTGATAGCAACTGAACGCTGTTGCAGAATTAGCAAATAGTGCAAGCAGTGATCACCATACAAATGTTTGACCAAGGTCGGAATTGAACCCACAACCTCATGGTCATTAGACTTCCACTCTGCCTCTAGGCCACGGTGCACACACAGTTGCAGAGACTGTTGTCTGTTAATGATCTGCACACTGTCAACATCAAGAAAGCTTGAGAGTCAAGCTTGAATGACTTAGAATGAAAATTTCTGTGAATTTCAGGCTGAGAGCAGCAGTTTCAACATGAAGCAAGTTATCAGAAGTCAACAGAGGACAACTGGGAAAATAATTCACTATAATTGTTGTTGAGGCAAGAATTGAACCAGCAACCTTCAGGTCTCCAGACCAGCAAGCTAACCACTAGGCTACAGACAGAGACAGTATGTGAGGGGTAAAGAAAACCTTTGATAAGAGGATCACTGGCTTCTGCTTAAAAAAAAAAGTAAGGAATCGAACCCATGACCTCATGATCAATAAACCTTTACTCTGCCACTTCGCCACAGAGAGCACAGACATAAGCATGTTTCAGACAGAGTTGTGGAGAATTCTCAGCATTGGGCTGAATGAGAGCAGAGAGCTCCCTGGCTACATTTAAAAAATATTTAAAATTATTATCTAAGTCTCTTTGCATTTTTGACCAGAATTTTAGCCAGAAGACAAGTGTGGCTACAAAACTGGAGAAAATAATTTGTCTAGAGTTTAATTTGCAGAAAAAGTTAAATATTTTAAAAAGTATAAATAGTTAAAAAGAGAAAAGTAACGCCGATAAAGTTCAAAAAAAGCTGCACGTTTTGATATATGAATTGTTGAAATAGCACAACACCTAACACACTAACCATATGGCCACAGAGAACCTGAGTTACAATGAGCTTTATACTATGAGGAATCAAAGACTGTCCAATGACAGCTGAATAATTGGAATCAAAAGTCAAGCAATGATGTGCAATGACTGAGGCAGGAATCGAACCCGTGACCATATGATCACTAAACCTTTACTCTGCCACTCGGCTACAGAGAGCACACTGCTTTCAAGACTGTTGTCATTCATTGTAATGTGATGATGTGCTGCAAACTGGTACGAGTAATCAAGGAGATAACAAACACCTGTAACCAATTGAAGGCGGGGGAGGAGAGCAGAATTCAACATAACATAACAAGAATTCTTCCCTTGGATTCGAACCAGTGACCTTAGGGTTGGCAGGCAGTTACCCTAACCCCTACACTACAGAGGAGTTATCAAGAAGAGAGGTTGAGACTTTGATGAATGTGAGATTTTTCAATGATGCTTAAAACAAAAATAAATTAATATAAATTAGCCACACCAAGTGAGAAGAGGACTTTTTTGTGACCTGTGACTATTTTTTGGTGAATTAAAATGAACTAGAAAAAGCATTTCCAAGAATGGAAATGGTGTGACTGCTGATAGCAACTGAACGCTGTTGCAGAATTAGCAAATAGTGCAAGCTGTGATCACCATACAAATGTTTGACCAAGGTCAGAATCGAACCCACATCCTCATGGTCATTAGACTTCCACTCTGCCTCTAGGCCACGGTGCACACACAGTTGCAGAGACTGTTGTCTGTTAATGATCTGCACACTGTCAACATCAAGAAAGCTTGAGAGTCAAGCTTGAATGACTTAGAATGAAAATGTCTGTGAATTTCAGGCTGAGCACTAACCATATGGCCACAGAGAACCTGAGTTACAATGAGCTTTATACTATGAGGAATCAAAGACTGTCCAATGACAGCTGAATAATTGGAATCAAAAGTCAAGCAATGAAGTGAAAAGACTGAGGCAGGAATCGAACCCATGACCATATGATCACTAAACCTTTACTCTGCCACTCGGCTACAGAGAGCACACTGCTTTCAAGACTGTTGTCATTCATTGTAATGTGATGATGTGCTGCAAACTGGTACGAGTAATCAAGGAGATAACAAACACCTGTAACCAATTGAAGGCGGGGGAGGAGAGCAGAATTCAACATAACATAACAAGAGTTCTTCCCTTAGATTCGAACCAGTGACCTTAGGGTTGGCAAGCAGTTACCCTAACCCCTACACTACAGTGGAGTTGTGAAGAAGAGAGGTTGAGACTTTGATGAATGTGAGATTTTTTGTGAAAAAGTTAAATATTTTAAAAAGTATAAATAGTTAAAAAGAGAAAAGTAATGCCGATAAAGTTCAAAAAAAGCTGCACATTTTGATATATGAATTGTTGAAATAGCACAAAGTATGAAGGACTAGAAGAAGACCGTAAAAAGGCGGAAGAAAATGGCCAAACAGAAGAACAATAGTGTGACTGCTTCAGCAGTCACACTAATTAAAAAGCACTTAACAGCAAGTTACAAAGTTGAGCTCCTTCTCCTGCTGATGTGAAAAAAATGCATTGAGCTTAATGAGAGCAGAGAGCTCCCTGGCTGCATTTAAAAAATATTTAAAATTATTATCTAAGTCTCTTTGCATTTTTGACCAGAATTTTAGCCAGAAGACAAGTGTGGCTACAAAACTGGAGAAAATAATTTGTCTAGAGTTTAATTTGTGGCCGTGCTGACAGTTTAGCCAGAAAAACTCTAGAATGTTTTTTTGCCTCTCTCCACTCTGACACCACTCTGGCTCTGCTCGTTAGACGCAATACACACACATTATAAAGCTGAAAAAAATCAGAAAAAGTTAAATATTTGAAAAAGTATAAATAGTTAAAAAGAGAAAAGTAATGCCGATAAAGTTCAAAAGAAGCTGCACGTTTTGATATATGAATTGTTGAAATAGCACAAAGTATGAAGGACTAGAAGAAGACCGTAAAAAGGCGGAAGAAAATGGCCAAACAGAAGAACAATAGTGTGACTGCTTCAGCAGTCACACTAATTACAGTAGTGCCCGGGCTTCGCCCGGGCACTACTGTTATTGTGTGGATTTTTTCTTCTTATTATTAGTGTGACTGCTGAAGCAGTCACACTATTGTTCTTCTGTTTGGCCATTTTCTTCCGCCTTTTTATGGTCTTCTTCTAGTCCTTCATACTTTGTGCTATTTCAACAATTCATATATCAAAACGTGCAGCTTTTTTTGAACTTTATCGGCATTACTTATCGGCATTACTTTTCTCTTTTTAACTATTTATACTTTTTCAAATATTTAACTTTTTCTGATTTTTTTCAGCTTTATAATGTGTGTGTATTGCGTCTAACGAGCAGAGCTAGAGTGGTGTCAGAGTGGATAGAGGCAAAAAAACATTCTAGAGTTTTTCTGGCTAAACTGTCAGCACGGCCACAAATTAAACTCTAGACAAATTATTTTCTCCAGTTTTGTAGCCACACTTGTCTTCTGGCTAAAATTCTGGTCAAAAATGCAAAGAGACTTAGATAATAATTTAAAATATTTTTTAAATGCAGCCAGGGAGCTCTCTGCTCTCATTCAGCCCAATGCTGAGAGTTCTCCACAACTCTGTCTGTAGTCCAGTTGTTAAGGTGGCCGCTTGCCAACCCCAAGGTCACTAGTTCGAATCCAGGCTGAGCAATCTTGTTATGTGATGTTGAATTCTGCTCCCCTCCCCCACCCTCAATTGGTTACAGGTGTTCGTTAAGAGACGCATTAATTGCTTCTGCCACCGTTTGCAGCACATCATCACATTACAATGGCAACATGCTTATGTCTTAACCTTTACTCTGCCACTTCGCCACAGAGAGCACCTCTGTGGCGAAGTGGCAGAGTAAAGGTTTATTGATCATGAGGTCATGGGTTCGATTCCTTACTTTTTTTTTTAAGCAGAAGCCAGTGATCCTCTTATCAAAGGTTTTCTTTACCCCTCACATACTATCTCTGTCTGTAGCCTAGTGGTTAGCTTGCTGGTCTGGAGACCTGAAGGTTGCTGGTTCAAATCTTGCCTCAACAACAATTATAGTGAATTATTTTCCCAGTTGTCCTCTGTTGACTTCTGATAACTTGCTTCATGTTGAAACTGCTGCTCTCAGCCTGAAATTCACAGAAATTTTCATTCTAAGTCATTCAAGCTTGACTCTCAAGCTTTCTTGATGTTGACAGTGTGCAGATCATTAACAGACAACAGTCTCTGCAACTGTGTGTGCACCGTGACCTAGAGGCAGAGTGGAAGTCTAATGACCATGAGGTTGTGGGTTCGATTCCGACCTTGGTCAAACATTTGTATGGTGATCACTGCTTGCACTATTTGCTAATTCTGCAACAGCGTTCAGTTGCTATCAGCAGTCACACCATTTCCATTCTTGGAAATGCTTTTTCTAGTTATTATTAGTGTGACTGCTGAAGCAGTCACACTATTGTTCTTCTGTTTGGCCATTTTCTTCCGCCTTTTTACGGTCTTCTTCTAGTCCTTCATACTTTGTGCTATTTCAACAATTCATATATCAAAACGTGCAGCTTTTTTTGAACTTTATCGGCATTACTTTTCTCTTTTTAACTATTTATACTTTTTCAAATATTTAACTTTTTCACAAAAAATCTCACATTCATCAAAGTCTCAACCTGTCTTCTTGATAACTCCACTGTAGTGTAGTGGGTAGGGTAACTGCTTGCCAACCCTAAGGTCACTGGTTCGAATCCAAGGGAAGAACTCTTGTTATGTTATGTTGAATTCTGCTCTCCTCCCCCGCCTTCAATTGGTTACAGGTGTTTGTTATCTCCTTGATTACTCATACCAGTTTGCAGCACATCATCACATTACAATGAATGACAACAGTTTTGAAAGCAGTGTGCTCTCTGTAGCCGAGTGGCAGAGTAAAGGTTTAGTGATCATATGGTCATGGGTTCGATTCCTGCCTCAGTCTTTTCACTTCATTGCTTGACTTTTGATTCCAATTATTCAGCTGTCATTGGACAGTCTTTGATTCCTCATAGTATAAAGCTCATTGTAACTCAGGTTCTCTGTGGCCATATGGTTAGTGCTCAGCCTGAAATTCACAGACATTTTCATTCTAAGTCATTCAAGCTTGACTCTCAAGCTTTCTTGATGTTGACAGTGTGCAGATCATTAACAGACAACAGTCTCTGCAACTGTGTGTGCACCGTGGCCTAGAGGCAGAGTGGAAGTCTAATGACCATGAGGATGTGGGTTCGATTCTGACCTTGGTCAAACATTTGTATGGTGATCACAGCTTGCACTATTTGCTAATTCTGCAACAGCGTTCAGTTGCTGTCAGCAGTCACACCATTTCCATTCTTGGAAATGCTTTTTCTAGTTCTCCTTCATCTTCCGGACGAATTTCGATTCGCAACTAGTCCTGCAACTCGAAGAGTTGCAGGACATATTATATATCAAAACGTGCGGCTTGATCGGGATCACTGTGCTATTACTTGTCTCAACAGTTTACGAATTTTTCGCGACGTAAGTCGCGATTTACTGCGCAAAATTTTGCATGTAAGTCAATGGGACGGGCGAAAAAAAAAGAGCGAAAAAGACCAATCATTGGAGTTTAACAAACGTCTACTGCTCAGGCATACTTTCACCTAGAGACTCCATTTAAACTTTAAACAGTAGACACAAGTCTTGTGTATTGTCGTATTACTCCACGTTTTGATAGGTCATATAGTTTTTGATCAATCCCTGATCAATGACCATGATCATTTTTGGAGAAATTATGAGTTTATAATGGGTGTGTATTGCATGGAATGTTCATGTCAGAGTGCGTGACATCATCGGTTAGAGTGGGAGAGAGTGAAGAAACATTCTGTATTTTTTCTGGATAAATTGCCACCACGGCCACAATTTACACTCTACAGACATAATTTTTTCAGAATTTGTAAGACAAACTTGTTATCTCTCATGTCATGTGCTCAAAATATCAGAGAGACTTACAGAACTTACAGAATCAGCCTCTGAGTGCGGCCACGTCTGTCCCTGCTCCTCATTGAGTCCAATACAAATATTTTCTGAGAGGAGCAGAACGGCCTGATGTTTTAAAACTGCCAGCGTCGCCAAAATATTTACTGTAGAAACACCAAATCGTACCGAAATTTTCATTAAGTCCTTAGAGCAACGTTGATCTGTGTTTTGTTCTGATAGGAGTTACCGTTTTGTCATGCTAAGCCTAATTGTGAGGCCGGTTTAGAGGCAGAAAATGGCTGTTTTTCTCCACGTTTCTGTCTGTCTCAGCCTGCGGGGGCCCCTATCGCCGTGGTAACCTCTTTGATCCTCAGGCCAGGGCTCGTTAACTTCATAAACAATCCACCTGGCGCTCGTTTAAATGTTTATAAACACAGACACAGCTAAATCAGACTGACACAGGATGCAGCTACTAACTAACTATGTGTCAAGTCAGTCACACACACACAGAGACTCTAGAGCCAGCTTCATGTGATTACAGTCACACACACACACACACACACACACACACACACACAGGTAACCTAATGTGGTTACAGCTCCTCCATATCAGTGCTTATAGAAAGATGATCATGTGTCTGTCTGATCAGCTCTGTCTTGACCTTAAGATCGTGGGTTTGATTCCCATGTTGACAGAGATGGCACAACCCGCAGTAGCTCCCGTGGCCCATTCAAAATTTCCCGAGAGGAAATTTTCTAGTTATTACTTATGATTCATTATAGTTTGATTCTCTGTTATGCTTTTGTCGAGTTGAGATGTTCTGAGTCTGAAAACATCATCAATACGACAAAAATCAAATTCTGAACTAAAAACTGTAAAGAGAACATCATTTTACTTTTTTCTTTTGCCAGGATAATTATTAATACTACTACTAAACTACTGCTGTTGGTGCTTAAATGGAAATGACTATAAGCATCACATATTTTCTATGAATTCCCTGATATAGAAATAGAGTCAGTTACTTGAACTGTCCCTGGACTACAGGTCACACTGATATTACAGATAACAACAGTTCTGCTTCATCAGGATTTTCCTTTATCCTGAGAAAGGTGTTGAACAAAAACCATGCAGCATTAAACAGTGTTAAATAGAAACAGGTACCAAACCTATGTATATTTCATGTTTATAGTAGGCTACATTTTGTTAAAGTGATACGCCAACATTTTTTTTCATGTCTTGCCTCACTCCTGAGTCGATGACCAGCAGATAGACACCATCCTTTCGACTGTGCATGCAGTAACAAGGGAGACAGAGCCGTATCGCCCGTAATTAGCTTAGCTCAAACGCTGGAAGTGTATTGGAATGGAAGGGACAGCCGGCCTCCTACACCAAGCCGAAATCAGCAGTCAGAAGCTGATTTCATTTTAGCTCTAAACTCTGTAAATTTATCACTTTATCGACATTTCAAACGTTTTTAGGCGAGAAAGTAGCCGTTTAGATCAGCAGTGTGTCGTTAATTTGTCTAAATACCAGCTGTTTACAATTTTGTTCGGACGAATTTGGCGCTACTCAAGCTAGCCATTGTGACCCATAGATATAGCCATACTGACTAGATGCCGCGTTCCAAGGCAGCTCTATTGAGTGGAATACGTCAACACGGCCGCCAGCTTGGTACGGGGTAAGTCGTGTCTACTTAGGCTACTGCATTAGTCAACAGAGGCAGATGTGTACTCGCTGAATATTCAACCGATTTTCAAGCCGTTTGGTTTATTATAAATGTCAGACATATAGTTATGATACAACAACAAAAAAAACTATTTTTGAATTTTTTTAAATCATTTTTCTTTTATGTATTAAACATACACTTACATACTCAGACACACCCACATGCATACACTGAAATTTGTTCTACAAGGGTCTGACCGGATCTGACTGCTTGTCAGACGTATGGTCAGAAACTCTGTACCAAGATGGCGCCGCTATTGACGTGCGCTGAGAAGCAGAAGGCGGCATAGTCAGTATATCTATGGTTGTTGTGACCAACGCACGTCCGGTTACTTTCACAAAATAAAACAACCGTTGCCCTTTACATATAGAAGTGCTTTTACTTTGAAATAGGAAGCTAACCTACCCTCGATGTAGCTAGCTTGAACCAAAATAAACCGTCTTAGCTTGAACCCTCTGTTTTGACCGATCTCGTCCTGTTACCGGCATTTGACCGCTCAAGACTGGAGAGTTTTGTCAGCTCTGAGACAAAGATTGGTCTGTTTAGAGTTGCTGAAGTGTGTCTCTGATGTCGAAAGGATGGTGTCTATCTACTTGTCATGGACTCGGGAGTGAGGCAAGACACGTAAAAAAAAAAAAAAGTTGGCGTATCCCTTTAAGTTTTACTCACTTTTGTTCTGACTCTCATCATTGCTCGAGACACCTTTTGTTGACCTGAAACAGACAGACACAAACAAACACATAATCAAATATGTAACAACTAACAAAAAATTTGTTAAAAAAAAAAAAAAAGTAATGTGAACTTTACCTTTTATCTTATTTTAGTAGGCTACATCTATGCCAGCACCAGGACAGCTACTGCTACAATCAAAACAGCTGCAACCTCCAAACCTTTAACAACTCTGGCACCCGAGGAATTCCCTAAAATAAATACAGATATTACAGATAATAACAGTTTATGTTTATAGAGTATGTGCAGTCAGAGTCCAAAGACTGTGGAGAAATCAGGTTGGTGGAATCTTTGATCTCCTGTAGTCTTTGTAACGGTGCGTTCACACCAAACGCGATGAACACCACAAGTTTCCATTCAAAGTCAATGTAAATGACGCGATGACACGCGATGGCGTGTTGGGCGACGCGATGAAGCGTCCATCGCGTCCACCGCTTGAAGTTGAAAAATTAGCATTATTAACATATAACAAAATGTCATCAGCAAACAAAGATATGTGGTGGTGTGTATTACAAAAGGTGATAGGTTCAATAAGTTTCCAGAGAAAGAGCAAAAAGGAGTGGGGAAAGAGGACAGCCTTGGCGTGAACCTCTACAAATAGAAAAAGGAGTGGACAATATATTGTTAGCTGTAACTACAGCTGTAGGGTTAGAATATAGAACCTTAACCATTTCAACGAAACCCTGCCCAAAGCCAAATTTACTAAGGACCTCCCACAAATACTGCCACTCGAGCCGATCAAAGGCTTTTCGGCATCGTGAGACAGCACTGCGCAGGGGTCCTCGATATCTTGGGAGAAATGTATCACATGTAATAGTCTACGTATATTATCACCTGCTAGGCGGGATTTCACAAAACCGGTCTTGGTGTATTAGTTTTTGTAAATGAGATTCAATTCTTGAGACTAAGGGCCCTAGTTTCGTCGACCAGGTGAAGTCTAACATCAGCGCAGCTTCGCCACGCCAACGGGGTGTGGCCCAGGTCCATTTCGCAAGTTTGCTGGACAGCGCAGTCAGACTTAGACCAGCGCAGCCCCTCCCCTCGTCCCTCCTACCGGCGCAAACGGCAAAGAGGGAGGAGAGAGGGCGGGAGGGAGACAGGAGGAGGAGAGAAAGGCGTGGAGTGGGTTTGACACAGCCGAGTCAGATCTTCACCAATCAAATGAGCTCCTCTCCTCACCTTTAACTGCGCGGCGGGTGATGCGCGCTGCAAGTTTGTCATTTTATACTTGGACATGGACGGAGGAGACAGCGACGCCAGAGGCCGAACCTCTCCCAGGAGGAAACAGCTGTTTTGGTCCGGAGGTCCGAGCTCAGAGTGACCAATAATGAGTTTACTAATATACTTAACCAGGTTTGATCTGATACACTGAGAACGGCTGCCCAGTGTAAAAAAACAACAACTAATAAACTAATAAAGAAACTCACATTTATTCAAACCCTGTGTATAAGATGAGAGGTGTAGGCTACACTAATCACAACATAAACAAACACCATGCGGTATGAAATCAGCGTAAAGGACGCTCTCTCTCTCTCTCTCTCTGTCCTCCTCTCTCTCTCTCTCTCTCTGTCCTCCTCTCTCTCTCTCTCTCTCTCTCTCTGTCCTCCTCTCTCTCTCTCTGTCTCTGTCCTCCTCTCTCTCTCTCTCTGTCCGTCTCTTTTTTTCTCTTTTTTTTCTGTGATAGAGATGCTGAGTATACTGTAGTAGGCTATATACTGACTATCTGATACCGAGGCTGTTGTGGTGGACTAAGAGAGATAATGATTTGTGTTTTGTTTTTCATTACGGCTGCGTGATGCGGTCGCACGCGCTTATGAATTAATAAGTAAATAAATAAATAAAGCGATCATCACAAGGGCAGAGTGGTATGGCAGTGACATGCAGTCATCCACCCTCAGTCCTGCTTTTGGGACATCCACAGCTGCTTTTCAGTGCCAGTTCGTCCCTGCTGTGTTAATTCAGGTGGAGTTTCCATTACGCGTGCCACAGCCTTTGATCTCTGCTTTGATCTGACGTCAGATGTGACGGGACAATCTATATAGATATAAATTCACGTGTTGATTCCGTTAGTTGCATTAAATAGTGGTTATTGTGGATATTTATTGCATTGAAATGTGTCTGGAACTGTGGAGATCTGCCTGTGAGGTCTTGGTGACGTGTGTGCACTGCAGGTCAGTCAGCCAAACTTCCACTGCACCTGCTGCGCTTCGCCCTGCGCTGAGAGTAGACCTGGTTGGAGGTGGCGAGCTTTCAGCGCAACCTCGGCGGGACATTTTCGCACGAAACTTCCACTGCACCAAGCTGAATCTGTGACGCCTCCCCCTGCTGCGCGGCCACGCCTATCTCAGCGCAGCGCGATCTGCCAATCTTCCAATCTGACTTTGCGCTAGGCTGCGCTGGTCGAAACTTGCATTAGACCGGCTGCGCTACCTTGCGCCACCTGCGCTGCGCCAGCAAACTAGGGCCCTAATACTTTGGCATACACCTTCACTTCGGTACACAGGATACTCAAGGGCCTATAGTTATTACAAAATAAGAGATCTTTTTTAGGTTTAGGAAGAACAGTCAGTAGAGCGAAAGAACCATTTTTAACTGACGCTAATATCATATCTAACATTGTCCAAGTTCTTCCCAAAACATAGCATAGAATTCTGGAGGGATGCCATCCCATCCAGGGGATTTTCCTCTTTTCATATTGAGGGAGGCGGAGGGTTGAGTGTCCAGAGCAGCAGGTCAGTGTAGAGACAGAGGAGGCAGATGAACCAACAAGACGCAGAATAAGCGTCATGAGCAGCTCAGTGTTTCCAGTCAAGTTTTCTTCCACCTTCTGACTGTTGACATCAGGTGGCTGTGACTCCACACTGCTCCTCACAGCAGCAGACATGAAGCTTCTGGAGCCTCCTCTGTCTCTACACTGACCTGCTGCTCTGGACACTCAACCCCTGCAACGCTTCTTTAGCCTACATGGCGACCCGAGACAAGCGAACTGACCGGGCCGGACTATTTCCTGAACCACTCCGTTCATCAGCACTTCAGTTGCCATCGGCTTCACAACAGGAGGTGTTTACTATGTGCAGCCACGTGTGTGTCTGTGTGTGTGTCAGTGCTACACACACACAGACAGACGTACACTGGGCGTCACATCAGAGTGGTGAGGCGAAACAATAACCTGAGGATCACCTGAGTTGACGTGATCTGTCAGTCTAGTCAAAGCATTAAAACTACATTAGTTAAGTAACTAAGTGCGGAAATAAGTCCAACAGCTTCAATAAATTCCTCAACTTTATTTGTTACGTGCTCTGGGTCGGCAGGCTCCGCTTCCACATCCTCTGCAAAGTGTAAAATCTCTCTAACCAATTCTCTCGAAAGTTCCTGGAGGTCCTCCATGTCTCTCTCCAGGCATGCTACTTCAGACCAAGGGGGCAGTTGTCGGTCTGAGAAGTGAAGCTCACTTCCGCGTTCAAAAAACTGCAATCCCCTCGGCTGCCTCTGGGGGCTGGTGTCAGAAAGCAGCATTCTCCATAGACCCCCATGTTAAAATCGCCGACTTTACATCCTCAATAAACATGATCAAAGCCTGGTTTCAGCACGTGGTGTATTTATTTATTTAATTGTGGGACTTTATTCCTCCATACATAAGCTACTGTTGTTAAATCAGTTTTCATACTAATTGCAAGTTTTCTTAAAAACACTGACCCAAAGTGGCTCTCCTCCAGTTACTGCGAGTGCTGATGTTGCAGCTGTAGATCAGATCAGTATCTGAACGTATCAGAGAACCACTGATGTTGTAGAGCAGCTGCTCAGTCTCCTGGACTTTAGTTGGGTTCTTGAAGGCCACATTGGATGGAGGACTGGTGGACCAGGTGAGTTCAGGCTCAGGGTAGATCCCCTCTGAGCTGCAGGTGATGATGTCTCCAACCTGCTGGATATTAACTTCACCCACAGGAGCTGCAGAAAAAGGATCTTAACTTGAAAAAAAAATTCACAAATGAATGGTTTTCTATATTCATTGTGTTTCTCATACCGTCCACGTTGAGGTCAATGAATGACTCCTTGTTTCCTCTGATGGTGCTGGTGAAGCACTTGTATCTCCCCTGGTCCTGGACCTTCACCCCTGTCAGCTGCAGTGAGGCGTTTCCTCTGGAGATCTGGTCCTGGAACAGAGACGTCCTGTTGCTGAAGCTCTGGTCCTGGAGTTTCAGCTGGTCTTGGTTGTGGAAGTAGGAGTGGACACGAAGGTGTCCAGCTGTCAACTCCATCCAGTGGACGACCACATCCTTGCCGCTCTGGAAGCTGCATGGTAAGATGCAGCTCTCCATGAAAACACAGGACACCTCAGTGTCTGGAACATGTCAGGTAAAGAGTTACATGTTAAAATTCAATGTAGGAACAGATGAGTCTTTAAAACATTTAATTTCATATAAATTCCTGTCTGCCACTTGGGTGAGGGACATGAACAAGACTGAATCACAACCTGTAATTCACGGCTCGACCGTGAGTAGAAAATCCTCATTTTGTGTCAGTGACAACCTTTATTGTCAATGTGTATAGTCTTGAATTGAACATGTCTGACTATTAAACATTGCTGTTACAGCATTATTGTTGACGCTTCACTTGCCTCCTCCTGCAGCAGTCAACAACAACAGGATGAAGATTTCCAGTGAACAAAGGACCCAGCTGATCCTGGACATCTTCTGTTTGTCTTCTGAACTGCACTGCAGGAAACCTGCTTTATGGAAGACGAAAAAATCAGCATCAGTATGCAGGTTCCTCAACATCTGCAGTTTGTAAATCAAAAATCGGATTGCGGAGTCATGGTGAATCAAACCCCGTGGAGATCACTCCACACAAGAAGTCAAACACACAACGAGCACCCAGTGAATTTCAAAATATCATGATCATAAATCATCCATCAACATTTTAGCTGGTTCCCTCTTCGTGCAATCAAGTAGCTATATGCCCAGAAAAGACTCACAGACCAGCTGGCGTTGGCTTTTACCATGTCTCAACTGCAATATAATATCCATGAAAACGGGGGCGGCTGGGGGATGGTCTGGCGGAGCTTGTCCATCAATATCAGTCTTGTAGGCTAAACTTGTGTAATGACGTGTAGCTGCCCTGTAGGTGGCAGCAGTGAGATCAGCATTGATTATGAGAAGAAGATGCGATATGACGAGAGCAGAGCCATAAGCTGTGTCCCAATTCAGGGGCTGCAGCCTTCGGAGGACCCAGCCTACGCGGTCTCTGGAGGCAACGGCTTCGGAGGCTCCTCCTCCTCCGACGGCCGCATCAACCGTCAGTAAATGAGACGGTCTAGCCTTCGGAGCATTCCCTGATCCGAACGTAAACAATGGCCTAACGTAAACAACGGCCGAACGTTAAACATTTAAAAGTGGCGCTTGCAACGGCTCTACCGCTCCTACCGCTACTTAAAGAAGTAGAATCAATACAAGGGCAGTTATCATTAATATACTAATAAACAAACCATTGAACAGCAGCCAGGGGGGTAGGCTATTAAGTGAATAGAGAATAAAGAGCACAAGTAATGTGTTTTCATAGCTTTCTTATTAAAAGTTGTCACACTCAGATGCCTCTGCTCCTCAACATGTGCAGCCAGAGCAGAGCTCGGCTCAGCGGGCGACCACGCCTCCGAGCCGGGTTACCGTGGCTACAGCACAGAGCTGCTACCGTTCGATAGCTAGCGGCTAGGTTGCTAATAACAACAACGGTGCACAAAGCACCTTGGGATACGGGAGGCCGCGAAGGATACTAGCGGTGCATCCTCCGAATGCAGGGGAAAGGAGGACACATTTGTAGGCTGCATTTGGAGGACCCTTCGAATTTGGACGAATTGGGACAGCCTTCGCGCAGCGCTGTGACGTAATCGGCCTTCAAATCCACCCTTCGAAGGATGCAGCCCCTGAATTGGGACACAGCTATAGAGATATGCGAAAGAAACGTTGGCACGTTCAGGCAGCTCAAACTCGAACAGATCGAGTACCATATGTGCAGTGTTGTTTTTGGCAGGCATTTTAGATTTAGTCTTAGTCTTAGTCTTTTTGACGAAAATACTTATTAGTTTTAGTCAATTTTAGTCATTTCTATATGTGATAGTTTTAGTCTAGTTTTAGTCGACGAAAACTCAACAAGGTTTTCGTCTAGTTTTAGTCAGTTTTAGTAAAAAAAAAAAGTCTTTTAACAAATTAATTCAATAAAGGAATGGTTACATAATGTTTCCACCCAATGGCTTATGGTCTAAGGATTATGCATTACCCTACACACAGATAGTGGTAATAGTAGCCTGGTGCATTCAGTTTTTTTTCTGCTGGATTATATTTAAAATGCGTCCATATAGCTTCTGGTCGAGTGACGGCAGGTGTGTTGAGCAGAATGTGCGCTGCATGCCAGGTGGTGGGCGTGACCACACAAGGATGGGATGCAGCAGCGTTGCAGATACTTGTTGATTTTTAATTGACAGGTTATACTCACAATAAGCAGAAATGTCGTGCATTTTGAACATCTGACCACCCGTCAGCGCCGCGGAGCCGCTGCACCGCGGTCACCGGAGCAGCTGATCACTGCCTGCTGCTCTCTGCCGCTCTAATCACAAGCACCGGGCGCACCGCGGCTCGTTTCAGCAGCGTTGTTCTGTTGTTGACGGAGCCGTTGCTAAATCATGTGAAGCTTAGAGTAATGACAATCCATAATATGGAATTTAGAGGCGATCACAGCCCTACCACTAACATTTTCGTCTGTTCTCGTCTCGTCAACGAAAACTCACACACGTCTCGTCATGTTTTCGTCATCAGAGAGCCATGTTTATCTCGTCACCGTCTCGTCATCGTCATGAAAAAAAGGTGCGTCAACGAAAATATTTTGTCATCGTCATCGTTAACGAAAACAACACTGCATATGTGTCGCAGTAGTTCGGAGAGGAAGAGTGTCACGATCGTGAAAAAAAACGACAGAGATTGTAGAAAAAGACCCTGACAGCGATCAAGCCGGGCCAAGCGGTGAGAGTCAGCATAGCTCACGGTGTCACCACAGCCCAGCTCAACAGACGGGTCGGCTAACGTGACCCGGATTTGTCAGATGAGTGGTTGCCGTCTGGATCAATCAGGAGCAGCAGAGACACGTCAGACGCTCCAGAAAGACATGAAGGTAAAGAACTAACTTGCTAACTAACTTTTACTGCTTAGAGAAGGGCAGATCACTTTGATCGCCGGCAGAAAGGTAAAAAAAAACAAAAAAAAACACGCACCAATAAGAAATGTAGGTTTTTATGGTAATTCTGTTTCTATAATTTACAGGTCGTGCATCGAGCAGAGGTCGACCATGGGGCAGAGGTCATGTGACAGTATACAAACGTGCAAAAAGGTTCCTGCCTTTATCTGTAAATAAATTATTATTTTGCCATCAAAAGTCCTTTCTCAGTGTTGTTTTTGTTGTTTTATAGAAGGAAAACACTGTTCAGATGTTTGAGGTGTCACTAAAGCAAAAAATATTAACGTCAAAGTCACTGTTCTGCTGGACATGTTTCTGGACAGGTGTTTTTGGCGAAACCAGCCTATGTTCTACTGCCATTTACTAAAGAACGGAAACAGAGTCATGATCACTATCATAGCAAAGAGCTAACTGCCGGTAACTGTCTGTGAACCTGTCACTCAACGTAACCACGGCCCAATTTATGTAAGAATTTTAAGCCTAAATAGGCTAACACTAAAACGGATTGTTCATGGAGGTGGAAACTATCGGTAGTGACCAAAAACAAAAAATCTACATTACCAGGCTGTAAATGTTTTTTTTAGCTGTAAAGTCGGCTATTTTAACATGGGGATCAATGGAGAATTGCTTCTGGTCCCAGCCCCCACCAGCAACCAAGGAACTACTGCAGTTTTTTCAATGCGGAAGGTATTCACTGGTAGAACCCACAACTCCCCCCCTTGGAACGATGTATAGCCTACTCAAACTTTAATCTTACATTTTAACATAAATTCACACCTCCTTTGATATAATATTTTATATTATATTTTATATCACATTACAAAAGCAAACAGAGAGGAGACTAAAATAACCCTAACCCACAAATAAAAGTAAAATCATATGTAAATCCCCTACTAAATAGCCTGTAACGAATTTAGGATAGGTTAAATTAAATGTGTACAGTTTATTTGCATTGGGATTATTTGTTTCAGACATTTTTGTAACAAGGAAAGTTCATTCTTAAGCCATGATGGTGGAGATACCGACACTAGTGTATTGAGAAAAACTCAATTTGATCTTTGAGAATTACTCCTAGGCCTACTTGAATATTTTTGAAAGGACCAGAAGTCAATATTTCTGGAACTGGGTGATATTAAGTCGTGGAGAGATTTCCATAAATTTTGGACAGTTTCACATTTCGTAAAACAGGTGCTCTGTTGTTTCCAGATTTGTTGGCTAAAAAGTTAACAGTTTATCAAATATGCCAAAGGCCTACATGGATGTATGCTACAATAAAAACGATTAACATAATACACAACCTTCACTCACCAAACTCGAATCGTGCAGCACCAGCACATGTGCTCTCCTCACAAACCGAAAGTGAATGTACCCAGAGGGAAGTGGGGTTATCAGGACAGGCAGATTTAAAGGGATAATTCAACATTTTGGCAAATTGGCCCATTGCCATAATCCCTATAGTCATAGCAGTAGGTTTGTTACCTTTAATTGTCGGTGCAAGATATTTTTAGAACGGCAGAGCTGAGCCACGAGCTGCTCAGAGCTAATAAGCTACGGAGGCTAATGGGATTTCTTGGTTTCCCTCATCAAACTCATCAAATACACAATCCAACAACTCCAAAACGCTCTTGCGGACAAGTTGTGACCTGCACATTCACCACACTATGAGACAATACGTTACGAGACGGAGTTGTTTACGAGGCAAATGCAGAGACTGCTTGCTGAAAATCTGCCCTCGACAGGAACACGCATCAGCGGTTTTGCATGAATTTACCTCTAAAACAACTCTGTCTCGTAACGTTCCATTATTATATTGTCAAAACTTGTCCACTAGAGCGTTGGAGTTTTTGGATTGTGCATTTGATGAGTTTGATGAGGGAAACCAAGAAATCCCATTAGCCTCTGTAGCTTATTAGCTCTGAGCAGCTCGCAGCTCGGCTCCGCCGTTCTAAAAATAGCTTGCACCGACAATTAAAGGAGTCATCACCTGGTTTTTTACGTATCTAGTCCCCTTTCAATAGCTTTGAATCAATTCTTAAAACGTATTGGAAACATTTTTAAAAACAAAAATCAAACATAGAGCTTGTTCTGACACTTTTTCATACGGCAACTTTATCTCGTGAGAGTAAGCGTGGGGTTTTGACTGGTCCGGATGTTCATTGTATTAATAGCGCGCATTGATTGGATGTAGGAAGGACAGAGCCGGAATGGTGGCTGGCCCAGTAGGCTACATGCAAGCATTGCTGTATTGGAAACCACATAATATGCTGCTCTCTGTTGTGTACCGTAACCATGTTATATAACTTAATAAAATAAAACAAAATTTAATCGGTTCATTGTAAAACATGTATTTATTGATGCAAATGTGGTGATTTCTGTACGTAGGCTACAGAGACTTGGGTTTATGAAAGCAGGCTCCTGTGGTGACGTCACCATACGTTCCACGTGTTCGTTCGACGGGGGGGGGGGCGCACGCTTCTCTGTGTGTGTGTGTGTGTGTGTGTGTGAGGGGTAATAATGCAGAAAGAGCACTATGATCAATGAACGGAACACTATTGCGTTGCCGAAAGCCGAAAAATCTATTCATGGCGGACGTAATTTATTTGTAGGCTAGATTTTTTCCCTTCAAACCAATGAGCCAGAAATGCAGAATTCCTCTGGAATACCCCTCAAGTCTTTTTTTCTTGACAATAGCCTACTTCATCTGAAGTAACTCTTTTGGGTGTAAATAAATGTGTTGATGTTGTTAGAATGTAATGTACTTTATTCTTTTTAATTTAATGTTTCATTAGGCTTTATGCAGGAGGATGCAGCAGACCTGGCCCAAGACCTTGGTCAGTGGCGAGCCCTATTAAAGCTGATCGGCTCCACGCACTGTGACAACCCCGTCGAGTGAGACCGGGTCCTCGCATCGCAAGAGCAATAATAAATAATAATAATATTAGGATATATAGTTTGTAGTGGTCAAGAGCAGAGTGGGACAGGAAAGCCTAGAATAGTGATCTGAGTTAAAGGGATAGTTCACCCTAGAATGATATTTCGCTCATTATCTACTCACCCTCATGTTGACTAAGGGCTGGAAGAAGTTCCAGAGTCCTCCGTCCCTTCTCTGAGTTACAGGGGGTCTTAGCGTAGCAGTGCATTTCAAAGCAACGGTTGTAAAGGGACACCAGAGCTCTTCGTAAAAAAACACACACAAAAAAACATCCAAATACCTCCATGATGCTCGTATGTAATGTCCGTCTTGTGCTGAAGCCCCAAATTGCGTAATTGTCCCGAAAAAAATTAAATAAGTCCACATTCCAAGCATGTTTGTAGCATTAGCTCTGTGTCTGTTGTCCGGTCTTCCGCTGCCAGCGCGCATGCGCAAAGTTCGCACTGAGACCGACTCGAGTCTCAGTCTGGTTGCGCATGCGCGCTGGCAGCGGGACAATTACGCAATTTGGGGCTTCAGCACAAGACGGACATTACATACGAGCATCATGGAGGTATTTGGATGTTTTTTTGTGTGTGTTTTTTTACGAAGAGCTCTGGTGTCCCTTTACAACCGTTGCTTTGAAATGCACTGCTACGCTAAGACCCCCTGTAACTCAGAGAAGGGACGGAGGACTCTGAAACTTCTTCCAGCCCTTAGTCAACATGAGGGTGAGTAGATAATGAGCGAAATATCATTCTAGGGTGAACTATCCCTTTAAGTGAGGTTAAAGGGTTAGTTCGGGTCTTTTGATATGAATCTATATGGCATCCCCATCACCAGTTACGTGCTGTGACAGTGACTTTCCCCGGACTGCGTCCCGTGAGCGGAGTTCCGGCGGGCGCATGGCGTCTGTCTGACTACCCATTTCTCCGACCATACATTTCTTTATTTTTGCGTCCATTAGTCCGACCTCCCATTTCTCCGACTTAAGTAGCCCTAACCCTTAACCTTACCCTAAACCTAACCTTAACACTGTAGAATGAGTAGTCGGAGAAATGAGCTGTCGGACTTTTGGGCAGTCGGACTGACGTATGCTCCCCAGTTCCGGCCTGGTTTCGGTGCTGACGAATGTAGTCCGGCTAGTTGGCTGGGGTCACGAAAATAAAGCGTTTTTCTTCTCAAAACAATATGCGTTCAAAAGAGTGATACATTTGCATCACAAAACCGTTGTCCACGAAAAAGTCTGACCTCGCAATCGCTTGGCGCTATTTTCTCTCCCTCCGTATCACTGCGCGCTGCCGCCTGTAGACGGCTGTGCGCGTTTCCATCAGCTGTTTCACTGAGTTTACTGCTCGGATAGTTCACATAAACATATCTGATTATGACACAAGTGATGAAGCCATCCCTTGTTTTAGCACAGAGCTAAAGGGAGAGCTTTATGAACCTGATGTGATGCTGAACCTCATCAGATGGAGTTAAAACGAGCAGACAGAGAGAGAGAGGAGGGACAGGGAAGTGACAAGCTGAAGTTACCACAACTGTAGCTGTGACAGTGACCGGGTGATGATCAGTAGCCTAATGCAGCGCAGTCCGTGATGGAAGATCAGCCCGACAAATGTACACACACTATCAGACAATCAGGACGATTATTTTTTTCTTGCCGTTATAAAATAGCGAGCCTCCACACCAGCTGCGTCCACTGTGCTCTGGCTCAGCTGACCGGTGGTCAGATAGTAGCTAGTTAGATCTTCACATGTTGAACTCTTTTAAACAAAGTGCAGCCAAACACCAGGCTAAAGAGAGAGAACTGAGGCTCCTCTGACCGCTGCAGGTGAGCCGCAGGTGAGCTGCACGTCAGCTGGCTGGAGCGCCGTTCTTTTTTTTTCTTCTTTTTTTTCCAGCAGCACCGTCCGGTGCAGGTGATGCACGCTGTCTGTCTGTGTATGTTTGTCGGTCTGATCTTCCACCATGAACTGCGCTGCAACGATCACCCACCTCTTTTATATAGGTCTACCTAACAGTCTATGGCTCTAACTCCATCTGATGAGGTTCAGCATCACATCAGGTTCATAAAGCTCTCCCTTTAGCTCTGTGCTAAAACAAGGGATGGCTTCATCACTTGTGTCATAATCAGATATGTTTATGTGAACTATCCGAGCAGTAAACTCAGTGAAACAGCTGATGGAAATGCGCACAGCCGTCTACAGGCGGCAGCGCGCAGTGATATGGAGGGAGAGAAAATAGCGCCAAGCGATTGCGAGGTCAGACTTTTTCGTGGACAACGGTTTTGTGATGCAAATGTATCACTCTTTTGAACGCATATTGTTTTGAGAAGAAAAACGCTTTATTTTCGTGACCCCAGCCGACTAGCCGGACTACATTCGTCAGCACCGAAACCAGACCGGAACTCCGCTCACGGGACGCAGTCCGGGGAAAGTCACTGTCACAGCACGTAACTGGTGATGGGGATGCCATATAGATTCATATTGTGGCAAGGTGAAGAGGGCCCGGGCGGGGATTGAACCCACACCTCCCGGGTAAGAGTCACGCGCGCTTGCCAGTCACCCAAAGGGACATCCCCTTGGCCAAGTAGCCAGGGCACATGATCAATTGGAGGCATAGTGACAGGACCACCACTGTCACATCTCTCCCCCTCTTTTCACAAGCACGTCCTCGTGCTTCCGCGCAGGCTGCCACACATTAGGAATCCATGGACCCACCACTAGTGCTACATGGATCCTGCCAACAACGCCAGAATGTGGCAAGGTGAAGAGGGCCCGGGCGGGGATTGAACCCACACCACAGGACCACCACTGTCTCAATATCAAAAGACAATGTGGTAGTGATGATCAGCTGCCAGAAAAAGAAGGAATAGCTAATGTTAGCAGTAGGGACAGTGGAGCTGAGGATGATGAGGTAGCCAAGGATGCAGAGGATGAGGGAGCTGAGGATGAAGTTGAGGTGGATGTTCCAATAAACAGAGGTCAGGGGGAAAATGTAATAGTCTGGAAATGACAAAATCAACTAGCTCTGGTCCTTGAACAGTGATGTTCTGCCTCTGAAGCTCTGGTCCTGATACGCCAGCTGGTCTTGGTTGTGGTAGTAGGAGTGGACAGGACGGTTTCCAGCTGTCAACTGAGTCCAGTGGACAACCACGATCATTGCCGCCCTGGAAGCTGCACTGTAAGATGCAGCTCTCCATGAAAACACAGGACACACCAGTGTCTGTAACATGTCAGGTAAAGAGTTACATGTTAAAGTTCAATTCAGGAACAGATGAGTCAGACCATCCTCCTCCACCAGGACCTTCACATTTCTAGCGATCAGTGTTGCATTTCTCTCTGCACTCTGAGGGGTGTGTGTGGAGCAGCAACTTCCAGGCCACTATACAGGGCTATACGGGGTTCAATTCAAGTCATTTTAACACTCTGAAGTTTACGCAACGGTCTCAATATGTTTTTGTTTATATTTCGGTCATTTTTTGCTGTAGAAATGCAGTTTAACTGCTCCTGCGACCGAGAGACGGCTCTCCTCTTTCAATACACCCGCCCTCGACGACCTATGTTATTCACAGCCAGAGTTAGAGAGCCAATAACAGAGCATGGCGCAACTGAGCTAAACACGCCCCTTGGTGCTTTTATTTTGACGGAAAGGCCTGTCTCTCTCGCCCTGGATCCGGTTGCTTACCAAAACAGCGAGTCAACGGCCCCAGACTAGGTCCTTCCTTTAATCACTGACTAATCCAGACTGTAGGAGCCGTATGTAAGTCTGTGGCCGAATTCCGATTCTCCCCTTAGCCCTAGCCCTTGGCCCTAACCCTTCGTTTTGCGCGTTCACGTGAAGTGGTAGGGGTGTCCCAATTCTGGTTCAGACGAGGGTTAGGGGGAAGTGGTAGGGCTATCTCGCCCTCGAAACGGAGATTTTTCAGGGGCATACTACGGACCGAGGGCTATGGCAAGTTTCCCAGAATGCATCTTGCGGCAACCGGCAGCTGATTTATTTCTCACTGTAGCGCTGTTATTACGTCATTTTGTTAAGTTTTAATATTTTTTCATGCGAGAAAGTAGCTGTTTAGATCCCCAATGTGCGGTCGGTTTATCCACATGAGGCTGTTTAGACGTTTGCTCCGATGTTTTTCGGAGAAGTGAAGCTCCACGGTGGAGCCTCCACCTGTGGAGCAGATCAGTGGCTCGTCACGGAGACACCACCCCATCCGGAGAGCTTGTCAGCCGGCCAACCTCCCGACCTCGTCCCGGTAGAAAAGACGGACGCTAATTAACTTACCCGCAGGTTTTTAAAGGTTTACCGCCGCGTAGTTACATTCTTTTTAGGAGATAAATGCTCGTCTCATTGATAAAATGTAACAATTGTCGCATTAATTTGTTTGAATTAAAAGTGAAGCTTCATGTGTTTTGGACACAGAAGCAGCATTGCCTGGGGGATCTGTAGCCTATACAGAAATCACCACATTTACATCAATAAATAAATGTTTTACAATGAACCGATCAGTCTTCATTAAATTTAATTTAATTTTATTAAGTTAACGTGGTTTTGAATAGAGGATTTGTGGCAAAAGCTCGTCACGTCTGCTTATGTGAAAGCCAGCAGAGACGACTGATGAGATGACGCATGTGATTGTTGAAGTGGTGTCCCAATTCGTAGGGGTTGACTTTCAACCCTACTCCTTGTAGCTCCGTTTCAAGGGCAAGGGTTAAGGGCTAGGGATGAAAAAATAGAATCGGAATTGGGCCTGTGTGTACTTGGTTTGTGGATGTGGACACTGCATTGGTGTGTGGGTAGGGGTGTGTCACTGTGGGCGTGTGATCCGTGGTTACTTGTGATTGCAATCACCTGGTCTCATCAGTTGGCGTTTGAAATTTTCTGTTGACCGCTGCGCTATCACATCACATTGTGCTTCCCTTATTAACCTTGCACGGACGTTTGTAAGCAGTTGGAGCTTCTGTGTTGCCGTGATATGGAAATAAAGGTGCTTCGAGAGCAAGAATAAAGCTAAGTGTGCGCGTCAACAATTTCTCCCGTTCAGCCCACCACGGCTGATTGTTTTTTATTGGTCTCAGTTAGACGTAATACAGACCCTCAGGTGATCTGTAATAAACTTTATGAACAAATGAGCTCTGCTAAATCTGTCGGCTCTTATCAGAGGCCTGAGACACTAATAAACAGATAATAAATAATTGTTTAATATTTAACTTACCTAACTTTAATATTTTACTTTAATCCTGTATCCACACGTCAACTGTTCATTTATTGTTAATTCATCTCTCATATAAACCAAATTCATGTCCAAACAATATTATTTGAGTGTTTTACAATATTTTCTCTTCGGGTAAAAAGTCACACTTCCGACACTATATGGATGGCTCCTTCTTGAATGTTGATGTTCCTCCTCAAACTGCCAGTCACCATGGCATCCGGTGCTGGGCCTGTTAGCTTGTTTCAAAGTTTGGGCCGATGCTGTATTTTATTTTCTGTTGTGTTAACACCCATAAATTTTGTAAAACTGCAAGCTTTGGCTATTAGCTCAAATAAAAACGGTCTCCCTACAGAAACGTTTTCATCGATAACATCATGTTCCTCTGTTTCATTGTGATGTCAGTTACTGGTCCAAAATTCATTCATTGGCTGCTGTAGGTGTCAATCAATATCTGTGATAAATCAAGGTGTTTTAACTGTAAACACAAAATCACGTGGAACTGACTGGACGAGAGATTTTTCAAGTATTTTAACACATTGTTTTTACATTATAGAACGGTAATCACTTACATAAAGTGTTTGGTCTGAAAAACGGGTCTGTCAGTCACTCTGCTCTGCTGTAAGCCGAGGAGAAAACTTTCCTTGTATCCTACAACCTTTATCCAATGAGGAGAGAGAACGGCATAAAGGGGCGGTCCTCTCTGTGTGTGCAGCCAAGGGATGCGCGTGAATGTGGTGACGTAGGGACGAGGGCGGGACTGCTAACTCCATCGGCTGACAAGAAGTTAGCCAAAACCACCGGATCGCTTAGAAATAACTTCCTCTTATTGTACACTGCTGGTATGAATTGCGTTTCATGTGTCAACATGCAAACACCTTGAACCTTGAAACTTGAGATAATATGGACTTTATGACAGGGAACTGATGATATTATTTTGTTGACCAGGAACTAATTTAGTCTTCTCTATGCTCTGTGAGACTCGGTCTGTCCGAACTTCACTTTGTGTTGAAATCGAAAGTAAACGTTTGTCTCTGCAGAGTCCAGGTTCAGTCCGGATTGTCACTCAGTCCAGGAAGAAGGTTTTTAGAGAAGATGAAGATGTTTGTGGTGTTTGTGACGCTGCTGTACGGTGAGAAAAACTTCCATCTAACTCCATTTAATAATAATCCAATACACTACACACAGAAAAAACAATATAGTGGAGCGCATCAGTGCATACAGCAGAGTAAAAAGAATACTAGGTGCTCATTGAAAAAAGGTCACATTGTAAAATGAAAAAGGATATCCAAGGCACTCTAGTGGCAATTAAAAAGCTTTTATTATAGGGCTAATGCATGGGTTTTCAAACTGTGGGGCCACCTCCCCTGGGAAAAAAAAAATTGTAAATATTCAAACAAAAGATGAGTTACATGTCACTTGCACATAGAGCTAAATGATTAATGTTTTTGCAGTAGCCTATAATTTACAATTATGATATTGTACAATGTGATATGATAAAACCCGATCTTGTAATACGATCTTGTAATACAGGCTGCGATTATGCTCAACTGATGTATCAGGGAGAGCGGAGCTCAGCTGGCGTCAGGCTCAGCTGAATGTAATGATGATAATTAATATATGCTGGGGCGGGGGCACAGCTGTTTATTTTTCATTAAGGGGGGCTCACTCTCTCACACTTTGAAAACCCCTGGGCTAATGCATAGCAAAGTAAAAAAAAAAAAAAAAATGCGGCATGGACTGGATATCAAACTACACACAGACTCTGGCTGTGTGAACTATGTTTGATACTGTGATCAACTGTACAGTAGGTGTAAAGCTGAGCTGTCTCTGTCCTGCTTCTGAACCTGCAACTGAATGTTGTTCTTTGGTAAATGTACCTACTTACTGTTTATAGTGCTTTTCTAATCTCTAGGATCACTCAAAGCGCTTTACACTGTGTCACATTCACCCTTTCATACAACACTAAAGCTCGAGCTAATCATTCACAGAGCAAGAGAGCACACATTTAGGACACTTGAACATTTGGACTGAAGGAGCTAGGAATTGAACCACTGACCTTCCAAGTAGTGGACGACCCACTCTATCTCCTGAGCCACAGCCATCTTTAATGGGGAAGAAATTGATTTCCCTTGATTAGAAACAAACCTTTTACAACATACAAACAAAAACATTACAATCCAGTAGATTCGTTGTTATCACCATGACACCATGCCAGTCTGAGTTATATAAACTGTATGAAGTACAGTGTTAGTTGTGTTCATGTTAACTGTTACTAACAAGCTGTCAGGTGTATGTAGCCCCGTCCCCACAGGTGGACAGGATTGGCTCCTCAGGTCTGTGGTGTGTTAGTCTGTGTTGATGAGACTGTCAGTGGTTCACTGCAGCTCCAGGTCAAACACTGGATCTTCATCAAATGGTCTGATTATCTTCTGGTTTCTGGCTCACTTCTGTCTGTGTCCTCAGTTTCCCAGCATGCCTCAGCTGTGGAGACATATGAGGGGGAGGAGTCTGTCCTGCTGCCCTGTGACTTGCCTACGTTTGGCCTGGACAAGCCCTCAGTGGTGTGGAGCCGCTCTGACCTCCGACTTTCAACCGTCCACCAGCATCAGATGGACGGAGACAAACTCAAAGACCAGAACCAGGACTACAGAGGACGGACGTCCATGAGGACTGACGCTCTGAGGACCGGAGACCTCAGCCTCACTCTGAGGAGACCCACCACCAGAGACAGTGGCAGCTACACCTGCTTCCTCAGAGGGGGGGGACAAGAGGAGAGTCAGAGTCAAGTACCACTGCAGGTCAAAGGTCAGAGACATGGGCTCGTCATAAATGTGTTTTAATGTTTTATCACATTATTGTTTATAGTGATATTTTAATCTCATGTTGTTGTTTGTGTCAACTGCAGAACATCCTGATAACTTACAGATAATAGTCCTTTTCCCCCTGCTCGTTCTTACTGGTATCGTTTCGCTGATGTTCTGGTTGTGTGAATACAAGATGAACAGAGGAGGTAAGTTACTTTCTTCATAAATGGATTAAGAACACAGAGTGTGTGTGTGTGTGTGTGTGTGTGTGTGTGTGTGTGTTGGGGCATTGAATTTCCCAGGAAATGAGTATAAGTCAGTGTGATGTCAGAGCTATGGACTGAGGTCAGAATAGAATTGATCAAAAATGTTGTTTTATTGTCTCTAAATATTTGAATCTCATGTTGTTGTTTGTGTCAACTACAGAACGTCTTCCAGTCTGGGACACATCTTTCCTGATTCTTCTGTTTGCTGATACTGCTATTATTTTGACTTTCTTTCTTCATAAAAGGATTAAGGACCCATTGGGTATGTAGTGTGTGTGAGTGTGTGTGTGTGTGTGTGTGTGTGTGTGTGTGTGTGTGTGAGAGAGAGAGAGAGAGAGAGAGGTGTTGTGGTGGAGACACTTCTCCTGAAGACTCCAGGGTTGGAGGAGACTTTAAAGAGCTGATGTAGATGTGATTGAGGAGCAGACGACAGTGCAGCTGAGGATGACTTTAGTCCAGTCAGTCCAGAGGAGCTGTCAGAGTCAGTGTGCAGTGAATAGTGGTTTAATAAAATATTGATACACTGAAATATTGTAAATTAACAATTAACATGCAAATATTCACGCGTTGGTTAATTTTTGTGCTGCATTTAAAACTATGACCGCTAGTTGGCATCAGTCATTACATCCTCCACGCCAAAGGAACAATGACATTTTGTGAGAGCACCAGTCTGTGGCAAATTGCATGCTAATTCGGATGAGAGCATACAGCCATGCAGTTTTTAAAATCTGCAATCCCAGAGACAAATACTCGGGCAACACAACAGATTTATCTTTTTGAAACTACGAGCAATCTCAACTTGCACAACCAAAATAACACAGTCAGTTCTTTCTTTTATTTGCGAAGACATGTGCCCTCTGAGTGTTGTGGAGAATGAGGGATTTCGTAATATGATGATTTTTTGATTTTGATTTTTTATTTCACACATGCACACATCATCTGGAAAAGTCTTGCAAACATATTTACATTAGCTACAGTGTGTGAAAACAGGGTCAAACCAAGGAAGCTACTTAAAGCTCATAGTAGGGGACCCAATTCCTCACAGACACAATAACACAAGAGACATTAAATAGGACTGACACACAACAGACATTCCCAGCTTTCAAATGCAACTTTGTGTGTGAGGGAAAAAAACAAGTAAAGACAAGTTAAGCCAGAACAGTTAAGGGGCAGGATACAACGGTTAAGGGCAGCATTGCCAACAATTGTCAGGGCAACATCGGTGAAAGGAAACACAGCGCTAGTGCCAAATTACCCACTTGTATACATGACCAATCAATCAGACATACATTGATAATAGTTTTTTTAGAGTGTCATCGAGCTCGTTCCAAATCTGTGGTCCTCTACACACAACACTGAGACTGGTGCCTTTTAGCTTTGCCTTTTCCCTTTGATGAGGTGTTTTTTTCTAGTGCTGTAGGTGTGCAAAGGTGGACAGATTGGAATGAGGTCTCATACGGTAATTTATGATTAAAGCAGAAGTAAGCGATCCGGTCGTTTTGGCTAATGCTGCGTTCCAGGCAGGCTTTTGAAACCGTAAGTTACAGCTTCAAGTCACAACTTACGACTTTGTAGCGTTCCAGGCAACCCGCAACTCGCGTTTCTCGCGTTTGTTGCCTGTGAAAGTCACTATAACGGCCACTCGTAACTTCCGACCCGTGAAGTCGTACCAGATCGAACTGGTACGACTTCACAGGACGGAAAAACACGAGTTACGAGTTGCCTTGAACGCACCATAACTACTTGTCAGCCGACAGAGTTAGCAGCCCCCGCCCTCGTCATGGATCTATTGGTCCTCGTCCCTACGTCACCACATTCACGCGCATCCCTTGGCTGCACACACAGCCCTTCATGCCGTTCTATCTCCTCATTGGATAAAAATTGTAGGATACAAGAAAAGTTTTCTCCTCGGCTCAGAGCAGAGCAGAGTGACTGACAGACCCGTGTTTCGGTCCAAACACCCTATGTAAGTGATTGCTGTCGGAAGATATAACTATTTAAGACTTATAGTAACACAAAAATATCGCTTACTTCTGCTTTAAGTTTGTGCACAACTTGATACATAATCTCAGCGTTTTGGAGGTAATTATAATCAGTAAGCTTCAAAAGGTTTAAAGCAGAAGTAAGTGGTCCGGCACTGGTCCCTGCAGCTATTTCATAGCTGTAGGGATCAGTGCCCGGTGCGATGGCCCGTGGCCCTAATAATCTGTTATGGCTATGCTATGACAGTTTTCCTAGAATTAAATTCTTTAAAAAAAAAGAAAAACCCTCAATATATCGTCATGCCCAGTAGAGGTCGATCGATAGTGGATTTTTAAATTCCGATATAATAACGATAGTTTGGAGCAGGAAAAAGCCGATAGCCGATTAATCGGCCGATACCCCCCCCCCCCACCGAAAAAAAAAATTATATATTAATTAATTTTTTTTTATTTATTTATTTTTTTTAATAATAATATATAGCTATTAGCTAGTGTAAAACTAAAGGATGTGGGACACTGAATCATCCCTGGACCCTGTGAGTGACGAACAGCCGAACTCCACACGTGAGTTTGTTTACATCAGAACAGCTGTAGTGAGGACGTGACGCTGCAGGAGAGGAGACTGTAACTAAACAGGACACGTTAGCTCGTGGTGTGGTTACGCCGTACATTAACAGGTGACTGTTTCACTACAATTAGCCTACTGTGTGGAAAACCCATAGACTGTAAAAAGAAAAACCACGCTGTAATGATCGTGATCGAGTTGGACGAGTGTGTTTGGAGCTGACGGGAGGAGAGAAAAAAGAGAGCGAGACGCACGTAGCGGCCGTGATGTGACGACCCCGTCCCCGCTGAGGAGGAACTCTGCTGTTTTGGAACAGGACCTAAACCAAGTCGAGTAGAGCCCATAGAGCCCAACTTTGTAGTGTAAAGAGCCATGCGTCTGCCCCAACTCTGCGGCGCTCTCTCTTCCTCCTTCCCGTCTCTCTCTAGCTGTCCTTTCAAAATAAAAGCACAAAAAGCCGGAGGGGAAAAAACAAAACAAAACACTGACTCGTGAGCAGGTGGCGGTGAGATATTTAGCGTGGCAGCCGCCACCACATTATCTATGCAGGAACCCTTATATGATTAAGAGAAAATACTACAGTGTTTCTCATTAAATAACAAGAGAGTTTGGTTCCAGTCAGCCCCTCCACCTGCCGCCTCTCTCTTACTGCGGTCGCACCGCACCTACAGTACCCTCACCTGAGTCACTTCTCTGCTGCTGCCGCACACGCCCTGTCTCTCTCCCCTGCTCTGTGTGTGTGAAGAGCAGCCCCGCCCCTCAGTGATCAGAGAGACAGAGAGCGGCAGGGAAGAAGCAGTTTATGGCGCTGTGGAAAAAACTGCAGCCATCGGCCACTATCGGAGCCAAGTTCCGCTGATTCCGATAGTTTGTAAAACGTCCTATCGGCGCTGATTAATCGGCCAAAACGATTAATCGGTCGACCTCTAATGCCTAGTAGCCTATACGTGCCGCAGTATATAGCAATATATCGTACTGTTGCCCCTGTATTGCCAGATTCTTGCCTATACACACCGGTATTAGTGAAACTGTGATGTGCAGAGTGATGAGAGCTTCAAAGTGACTGGTTCATGTGATGCTGCTGTAGCTGCTCTTCAACTGTCACTGTGTGGGAGCGTGCCTATGTTCCCTCAGCCCTATGTTCCCTCAGCACTATGTTCCCTCAGCCCTATGTTCCCTCTGGACTCTCTCTACCTATCTGGACTCTGTCTATCTGGCCTGTCTAGCCTCTACCAGGTCTTTTTACTAAACTTAACCAACTCCTTTCATTGCCTAAACCCAACCAATGGTGGGACCAAAGTGCTGTGGGAATAGGGCCTAATTTTCAGTGACAACAAAAGTTAGAAATGAGGGAACATAGGGCTGAGGGAACATAGGGCTGTGGGAACATAGGGATGACCCCCACTGGGTGATCAGCCTCAACCTCTAACACATGACCAAGGCTTTGAGTCTCTGTTTGGTCTGGAACATTCATGCTTATGGAGGAACTCACATAGGCGTCATTTACGCTGGGGACGCTGGGGACATGTCCCCACCACTTTTTGTCAAGAACAATTTTGTCCCCACCACAAAATTAACTTAACATTATCCTAATGAAGAATGACGAAAAAACGTTGATAAACTATGACAGAATAGGCAGCTGAAACAGTGTGCACGGCGCAGAGCTTCAGCCGGAGCCAATAACTCGCAACAATGTAGCTTTGATTAAAGAGTTCACAGCCCGGAGCGGCGCGCTGCGCGCATCCTCGCAGGCGCTTGGCTGGTCACACATGGAGCTGCTTCATGCTCTCTCCACGCCGGGAAAACATCGACCACTCGTCTGTAGTAGGCTACTCGGTTTTCCACACACACAGGTCTGTCTCTAGCTCTGTATGTATGTATGGATGTGTGTGTGTGTCTCGTGTGCAGACGCAACTGACAAATATTTATAGACGGACAAGCAACAACTTCATTACCGGCGGTAATCATCATTTTATTTTGAAAATTGACCGGATTCTCTCGCCTTTTCTGTGCCCAACTTCCTGTCTGGTACGATCCGTCTATCCAGCTTGACAACGGCGCTCACGGCTCGCGTGAAAAATAGAACAGACACCAAACTGAAGCGCGAGCCTCCACTCGGGGTCGATCCTACCGGATGAGACAGCACCTGATATATGCTTAATGTTTGGGTGCAAAGTCACTGTTAACGAAATCAACATCTAATCTGTCCCTTCAAAATAAAGTTAGTAACGTGTCTGTTTGGAGCAGCTGCTGACAGTGACAGTCCTCATCACTAAACTAAGCCACCATCCGATCCTTCCTCACTCACGTCGTGACGACGGGACAAAGTCTTTTGGACATATATTGTATATTCTGTGTTTTTCCTCTCTATAACCGTCTCGTTTCAGTTTTTGCCGGTTGGCAATCATCTGGTGCACCCGCTGTTTCTCTGTTTCTCACTCACTCTCGATGCGCATAGATGTTATTAAAAAAATAAAAAGGAAAAAACACAGATGCGCAAATTGAAATGACCTAAGCCTACTGTAGTGTAGTCTAACAATTCAATGACCACAGCTGATCACCAGCTTGTCATGCTCCACCTGTCACGTCTCTAAACACAACTACGGGCTTCTTTTTTTTTTTTTTTGCTGCGGTCTGGCGGAGAATTAAAAAAAAAAAAAAAATGCTCGTGAGTCCAGCCGCATCGGGTCCAGGCTTAAAACACTGTTTGGACCTGGTCGGGTCTTTGCTCATTTATTTGCTCAAACTTGGAGCCAGACCCGGTCCACCAGGAGACCAGAGTCTGGTTGAGAACGGTAGTCTATGACGGTCTGGGAAACGGTGTCAGCCAGGTGCGGTGGGGTGGGGTGGGGGAGGGGGGGGGTGCGCATATGGTCATTGTCCCCACCACTTTTCAAAGTAAACTGACGCCCTTGGGAACTCACATGACTGTCGACTGACAACACTAACATCTAATCTCATGTTGTTTCTGTCAATTAGGTACAGGACCTCTTCCAGCATCGATCATTGTTCTACTGGGTGTGCTGTTTATCCTGCTTCTCCTGGGTTATGGTGGTTTTGTTGGTGTCAGAATACGTAAAGAAATTAAGAAGAGAGGGGGTTAGTATATATATACTAATGTGTGTGTGTGTGTGTGTGTGTGTGTCTCACACAGGTCAGAATAGAATTGAACTCTGTTATGATCAAAAATGTTGTTTACTGTTTATTAATATTTCAATCTCATGTTGTTGATTGTGTCAACTACAGGGTGTTGTCAAGGCTGGGACATGGTTCTCCTGGTTCTCCTGGTTCAGCTCGTTCTCCTGGTTGCCGCTGTTGCTGTTTTCAGTTACTTTCTTCATAAATGGATTAAGAACACAGAGGGTGTGTAGTGTGTGTATGTGTCTGTGTGTGTGTGTCCCTCCCCTCCATCACAGCTCCAGTCTTTCTAGCCATTAGCTGCTGACAGTGACTCACTAAGACGTGGAGCTTCACTGATGTGGAGGCGACTTTAGTTCTGTGCAGGAACGTTGTTCTGCTTCTTCGGTGTGGCTCCTGTGGTGGAGACCACAGTGATGGAGCAGTAGTAAAGCTGCAGGTGGAGGACCAGTCTCCTGTGTGAACCCACCAGGTGTCAGCAGAGACTCTGCTCATCAGCATACTGAACCTTCTTCAGAGAGAGGAAGCTACTCCTGGTTCATCTTCTCCTCTGGTTTCAGCTGCTCTTTCACTCTGATTGGCTGCAGCTCGTCACTTCCTCCTCCTCCTCCTCAGTGGCTCCGTCCTGGACTGACGTCCTTGTGGTCTCGGTCCAGGTCTTGTGCACTTCACAATAGAGGTCGACCAATTGGCTGATTAATCAGCCAATATGAAAGAAGCTCATTACGAGTCAGTGGTCGAGACAGTTCAGTCAGAGTCAATTGATGTCTCAGTGTCAATTTAATTATCTATTTTGTTGTAAATTGGAGCAAAAATTGAAAAAACATCTTTAATTAGCTATTGAAGAAAGCTTCAAACTGGTGACTAAAGCTGTCCACTACATGGTACTGGCTCAACTCGACTCAACCTTTTTGCGTTTCCAGTACCTGGTACTATTTTTTTAGTACCTGCTCGGCCGTGGTTCCAAAACGGGTGAAGCGATACTAAAATGTGATGTGTAAACATTGCAGACCGCTGATTAGTCAGAGAGCACCACATTTCAATAAATACATGTTTTTGGCCATGTACATTTGTTAACAACGAAGCAGGCGAAAAATTAATACATGGAGCGGTGAATATCGTTAACGTTAACATATAGGATGTCACAACGTGTACTGTATATTTGTGTAGTCTTAACTGTCAAAAACAAAAGATTACGGGTTACGGAGCATGTTTGTGTTGCAGCGACCGAGTAACTACACTGATGTTGCAAGGTTGGTTTTCAGCCAAGAGACGCCAGGTGAAGGCAGAGAGCCTCCATTCTCACTCCTAACAAGTCACAAGTTGTGTAGGAATTACTCCCATCTAGCGTTGCGGTTGTAGGCTACATCACAAGCAACTTAATCGTATTTTCATGCTGCATTCACGTGAAATTGGGCAGACAGCAGACGGACGACAGCTACTGCACGTAACGGCATAAACAAGTCTCTATGTAAACAAGTGGTCCGTCAGCACGAGGCAAAACAATACACGTGACAATATGTTGTCATGGCGATGTCGTATTGTTTACCTGACCCACGTTTTACCGGCTTTCTCTGGACTTCTGTGACTAAAATGACATCTGGTTTGTTAGCGACGGCCGTCTGCCCGACTGCAGGTGAATGCAGCATCAGTGTTACGCTCCATTCCTCCTCACTGCGTTACCGCGGTGACTTTTCACAGACGCCACCTCCACCTGAGCCGACAGCTCCGGTGTCTCCGTAGTGGTTTCCTACCGTCACACTGCCACTGAAGGTAAAAACATGGAGACACCACATGGCAGCCAGCACCGAGCTTACCCGCTCCATGTAGATATGAATGATATGAACGGCTAATTCAGAGCTGAAAGGAACACTTCAGTTTGTTGATGGGGGGGGGGGGGATTACTGATTAATGAAAAACAGACTTTTGAATGAAATAATCAATTTTCCTGAATAGATAACAGGAGAAGTTACACAATGTCCCTTTCACAATTACTCCGGAGCTTTTTAATGAAGGTAAAAATGTGGCATAACCACAGGCATTTTATTTTGTTAAGCGCCATCGCTATGACGACCGGTTACACTAAAGGCGGTAGGCCTACTATCCTGTAATGGAAACGCTCTCTAGAATAGCACCTGGTACCACGTAGATCAGGGGTCTCAAACTCAAATGAGCTGGGGGCCACTGCTGGCACTGTCATCTCAGTGGGGGGCCACTTGTTCCATATTTTCAAATATTGTATGATAATTAGGGCTGTCAAACGATAAAATTTTTTAATCGCGATTAATCTCAAAATTTCCTGAGTTAATCACGTCTTTTTTGCTTGAAATACCAGCAATGTGAATGGAAAGCATAAGAAACATCCAGATCTGGGGCCTCATTTATCATTGTGGATACACCTTTTTTTTTTACACCATTTTCCCCCCGTTTTGTGCACTTTTCTCCGCCAAAGTGCGGACATTTACACCCATTTTGACCCTGGCGTACCGTGATTTACACCTTTTTTGAGGAACAGGAGGAATTGGCGACACCGTTGCTGAGTCAGAGAACTGCAGTGTGAGAGGGAGAGAGGAGCGCGGAGTACATTTAGAAAAGCACAGTAGGTGATGCTGGCAATCCAACCCGCTCTATAATAACACTAGGCTATGTTAATTGATAAACAGAGCGGATTGAGGATTCAGCTTTTTTGCTTTTACACACTATAGTGTGACGTCTGACAAGGATCAAACCCGCCAAGTTTAAAAACACACCGGTAACAGCGCACACTGATCTGCAGCTACTGAGACTGTTATTATTGCACGTGTGTTTGGAGCTGACGATAGAATAAAGAGTGAGACAACGCGGCCCTGAGGAGGAACTGTGAAGGACTCAGCTGTAATGGAAAATGACCTAAACCGAGTCCAGTGAAGCTGTAACTGTGTAGTGGAAAGGCGTTCAAAGTAATGGTAACTATCGTGGAAATCCGGCTTACATTGTTTTAACAAAAAAAAAAAAAAAGATATTCTGGGATAAAGGGGCAGATTACAAAAGATGATTCTTCTTTCTGCTCCCTTTTGTTGAGATTTGGGAGGTTTTTGTTTTTATTGTAGCTTATTAAAATGCAAGATCATTTTTCTGACTGATTTATTGCCCGATATCGCCGTGTATGTAGTTCCGCTTCTTTCCCCGCCCTCCGCCCGTTGTCTTCGTTGTCACTTTGTTGTCGCTCCACAGAGCGCACATGGCTAATTAATATGCACGTGCTGACCATATATAGGTTCTGGAGGTGGAGTAAGAGGTGTGTTCACATGTGCACCATTCTTGGGTCCAGTGTGATTTATCAAAGGGAAATCATTTTCGTCTTTTCGCCGTACGCAAAAATTCAGTAGCAGTTTTACACCCTCTTTGATAAATGAGGCACCAGGACGTTTCTTATGCTTTCCAAATACTATTTTCATGGTTTTTAAAAATCAGCTGTCAGAGAGAGAGCAGCCTCGTTTGGTGACAAGAAGAACAAGTTAGACAAGATAGACAAGTCTGTCAGCACGAGGCAAAATGATACATACTTGACAATATGTTGTCATGGCTATGTCATATTGTTAATTTCACCCATGTTTTACCGACCCTCTCTCGTCAACTAATATGTCATCCGGTTAGTTTGCAGACTTACCAACTCTACGTACACTTAACTCAGATTTAACATAAAAAGGTCATGGGGGAAAGTCTGGAAGCATTAAAAATTACTTTAAGCGTTTCTGTAAGTTTCTTCAGTGTTTTGACTTGTGTGACATTTCATTCATTTTCATTAATGCAAGACTTGCCATGGCAAAGACCAGAAAGCTCAGTGTCTACTTGTTCCATGTCCTATTTATGTTAAATCTGAGGTGAGATACAAATCTGTAATTAAAAAAAATAAGGAAATTCCTTGTATTTGACGGGGGTGAATAATTTTGGGCTTATTGTAACGTCCCTCGTTTTGTGTGGTGCTGTGAGCTGACAACATGACAGTGGTTTTTTGTTTGGTGAGGTTAAATAAAACGTCTACTTCAGAAGTTATTCCTTGTCTCGGACACTCTGAAATGTTACAGTATGAATGGCAAATTAAAAGCTTACCAGAACACCTCAGTTTGTTAATGGGGGTAATTACTAATTAATTAAACACCTTATGTTGAATGAAATATTCGATTTTTGTCAATAGACGACAAGAGAAGTTGGGCTGTAAATTACTGCATTTATTTTTATTTTATTTAGAAGAATACAATTATATACTTTATTATTTATTATAATTTGACAACACAGGATAAGTTCTGTAGAGAGGTGCACTTCGGTGATACAGGGGGGAGTTTATTTCGTGTTTAGTATCAAACAAGTCTTAAAGTGGAGCCCTGGGGCCTCATTTATCAAAGAGGGTGTAAAACTGCTACTACATTTTTGCGTAAGGCGAAAAGACGAAAATGGCATACACCCAAAATATTTACACATTTTTCAGATCTATCAAACTGTGCGTACGCACAACTCTCCGCAATAAATCACACCGGACCCAAGAATGGTGCACACGTGAACACACCTCTTACTCCGCCCCCGGAACGACTATATACAACTATATATTGTCAGCACGTGCATATTTAATTAGCCATGTGCGCTCTGTGGAGCGGCTACAAAGTGACAACAAAGTGACAACGAGGCGGGCGAGGACGGGAAAAAAGTGGAACTTCTCCGAAAGCAGATACACGGCGACATCGGGCAATAACTCAGTCAGAAAAATGATCTTGCATTTTAATAAGCTACAATAAAAACAAAAACCTCCCAAATCTCAACAAAAGGGAGCAGAAAGAAGAATAATCTTATGTAATCTGCCCCTTTATCCCAGAAAATCTTTTTTTTTTTTTTTTACCTAGATGTTAAAACAATGTAGGAAGCAGGACGATAGTTACCATTACTTTGCAAGCCTTTCCACTACACAGTTACAGCTCTATACTGGACTCGGTTTAGGTCATTTTCCATTACAGCTGAGTCCTTCATAGTTCCTCCTCAGGGCCGCGTTGTCTCACTCTTTATTCTCTCCTCTCGTCAGCTCCAAACTCACGTGCACCTCGTTAACTCAGGTGACAGAATAATAACAGTCTAGGCTGTAGATCAGTGTGCGCTGCTGCCGATGTGTTTTTAAACTTGGATCCTTGTCGGACGTCACACATAGCCTAATCAAAAAAGCAAAATCCTCAATCCGCTCTGTTTATCAATTAACATACAGCCTAAACCTATTATTATAGAGCAGGTTGGATTGCCAGCATCAACGGTCCACCACTACCACAATTACTTCAAAAAAATCCTACTGTGCTCTTCTAAATGTACTCCGCTCCTCTCTCCCTCTCACGCAGCAGTTCTCTGACTCCTCCTGTTCCTCAAAAAAGGCGTAAATCACGGTACGCCAGGGTCAAAATGGGTGTAAATGTCCGCACTTTTCCCCGTCAGGTTTTGGCTTGATAGATCCCAAATTTGGCGGAGAAAAGTGCGTATGCACAAAACGAGGGAAAAAGGGTGTAAAAAAAGGTGTATCCACAATGATAAATGAGGCCCCAGAATACATATATGATCCAGGTTCACAGTGGTGTTATCTTCATCTTCTGTGTGTTGATCTCCTCTGAGATGACGACGTCACTGATCCATGTTCCTGTCTCTGTCCTCAGTGTCTTGGCATGGAGACACTGTGGAGGTCTACAGGAGGGAGGAAGTCTTGCTGCCCTGTGAGGACTCTCCTTTACCCAAAAACCCCACAGTGACGTGGAGCCGCCACGACCTCCGTCCTTCAACCATCCACAAGAGAAACCAGTTGGGGGACGACCTCAGAGACCAGAACCGGGTTTACAGCAGCAGAACGTCCATGACGACTGACGCTCTGACCACTGGAGACCTCAGTCTCACTCTGAGGAACATCTACGTCTCTGACAGTGGAAACTACACCTGCATCATCTCAGCGTTTGGAAATAAACGAACACTGAGAAACATACAGCTGAAAGTCAAAGGTCAGCAACACACCCTGACACCTACAGTACATACAGGTCAGAGGTCAAAGGTCAGAGCTGTAGATACAGGTCTGAGGTCAGATCTGGTTGGACTTTGGACCATGGTCACAGAGGTCATGTAAAGGTCATGTTGTTGTTTATGTTCATCTCATCCACAGAAAAGTACTCTGTCGTAGCTGAAGTCATATTTTTCATCGGCCTCCTGGTTCTACTGATTCCACTGAGTGTTGGTCTTGGTGTCATCTGGTGCCATGAAAAAGGTAGGATGTTTGTGTGTTCGTATGTGTACCCGCTGTGACGTCCTCACAGGCAGCATGTTGTCCTCTGTGTCCATCTGTCCCTCTGATCAAATCAACCATTGCTACCGGCCCCTGATCACTACTGAACAAAACTGATCAATACGGGGGTGCTGTGTGGTTAAGAGCATGTCCCATGTTGCTCAATAACTCCCAGGTCATGTGACCTATTTGCTCAAAATCACCACAGAACAGAAGATCTAAGCCTCCTCCATGACACTCACCTGTTTCTATTGCATTTGAACACATGTAATATTTTATATTAATTTTATATATATTTTATACCTCTTTCTATTGCACACATCTTATATTTTCTCTGAATTTTTAATGTATTGAGAAGGAGCGAATGTCTGTCAAATATCCAACTTAAAACTAACTTCACTGCAGTTGAAAACGTGTTGGTTTGCACTCCTTGTGTTGATTTTGTGTTAAGAAGAACATCGGTTATTTGCACTCTTTGGTAGAGTTTTAAATAGTGTAACGAACCAATGTCATTCTCTTCTATTCCCTTCACAAATAATTGAATCACGAGTCAGCATTTCCCCCAGTGTTTGTTTGCGATATTGAGGCGAATTGCTTCACTTTTCCAACAGCGGAGTGGCTTAAGCGCGCTCCCGCGAGGGGGTGCTTTTCACGGCAAGGGTGCATACGACGGCACAACACCTGACTCATCTCATGAACCGCTCCACACGTTCACAATCACTTAATTTACCATCGGCTCCATTTCGCCACATATCCTCCCTCTTTTCTAACTTTCACTTTGTAATTCTTCCCTTTAGCTTTAGCTTTAGCAGCTGCTCAAACTAACTAGGCTATATGCTCACAACAGCAAGCTGTGTATCAAATGGCAGAGAGGCAAGAGGGAGCTCAGTGGAAGCTAACTGGTAACCCGGAGGCTGAAATGCCACAGACGCTGTGACTGGGAGAGAGCACTGGGTGGCGACACAAGCCAAAATATAAATTCAAAACTTAAACATGATTTGCAGTCTGCAAAAAAAGAAAAAATCAATTTGAATATTCTGGCTGTACTATTGTTGTTGGTGAGTTCAGTATGTTATATGAACATTATTCCTGAGTCTCTGTGACATATTAGGAGGATTTTATGACTATTTGCTTTTGATTTCTTACGTACTGTTTCATCAGTCCATCCCAGACTTTTACTTTGACAGGTTCAACTTGCCAAAGCAGCGTTGACAGATTCACAGACTGAGACACTTTGATGTGATGTGGACGTTTGTGTGTCAGTGTTTTGTCCTGAGGTTGGACGAGTGTGAGACACTGAGGACAGGCACAGGAGAAGACAAAACTAAACTAAACTCTGATCATGTCCAACACCTGGTTTGACTTCCTCCATGTGTCCACTGTCCCTCTGGTCTGGTTCTGTCCTTCAGGTTCCTCTACAGATCTGTGATCCTTCAGTAAAGAGATTAAAATCTGCTGTTGCTGCTGTCTGATGACATCATCATGTGGTTTGTTGTCCCTCAGTCCAACAGGTGGAGGTGGAGGAGGGGGCAGAGTCTGTCCAGCTGTCTTATTAATAAAACTGTACGTGGGATCGTTACTAAAAGGGTACGTACGCCCAAAAGCCAAGTTTTGCGTGTGCCAAAAATTCAGATTTATAAAACCAAGCACACGCACACTTGTAAGCAAAATTCCCTTTATAAATCACAGAGTTCCTACAAGTGTGCGCAGCTGAATCAGCTTCACGTTCCGCCCTGTACACGCCCTGTTTTAACCGTAGATGGTCAATGCAAACCACCTCATGAATGTGATCTGCATGTCAATGAGCCTGACGTGCTCTTGTTCTGTCAGTGTTGTGAATTGGCTGCAGGTGTGAAAGTGGCAACTTGTGTATTTATACATAATTAGACTGATCGATAAAACTTTGAATAATTAGTTGAATCAGCTAGTGGTATCCTCCATCCTGAAATATATTCTGAAGAATGAACGAACATGACGCTTTTCTTGATGCCGGTTTTTATGATGAACAGCATTTATTAGGACTGATAACAAGAAAACAGAGTGTAACGATTGCATGAACGATTACTGGCTTTATCCCAGGCTTTGATATATGATGTCTAAGATGATGTCTAACGCATATGGGTTGAAATTAAAGGGATAGTTCACCCAAAATTGAAATTTCACTCATTATCTACTCACCCTCATGTCGACTAATGGTTCGTCAAATTTGGACGAACCAGGGTCTGTCCTCTTCCCAGTTCGTCCAAATTTGACGAATCAGGAAGAGGAGCTTCGAGAAGCTTCCGCTACAAACAAGCTTGAATAATAGACTTATTTAATTTTTTTCGGGACAATTTCGCATTTCGGGGCTTCAATACAAGACGGACATTATATACGAGCAGTATGGAGGTATTTGGATGTTTTTTGGTGTGTCTTTTTGTTACGAAGACAGTTGGTATCCATTTGCAACTGTTAAATGGACATGCACTGCTACGCCGAGACCCCCTGTAACTCAGAGAAGCCACAGAGGACTCTGAAACTTCTCCCAGCCCTTAGTCCACATGAGGGTGAGTAGATAATGAGTGAAATTTCAATTTTGGGTGAACTATCCCTTTAAATGTGTGACGGCCGATGATAATAAAAACATAGGCTAATCGTTCTTCTCACTCTACACTTCTTCAGTCTGACTTCAGTTCACCACCACACTGTCTGTGTCGCCAATTCTCCTTTTCCTCCACACCATGTGTACGCATGGGTCAGAGTTTGCTTAGGGCTGCGCACATTCTCCCGTCAAGTTTGTTATTTATAGATCACAACCTTGGCGTGGAAAGTGACGTACACCACTTTCAGGCCCTGTTTTGTGTGTATGCAACGGTTATATATTAGACCCCACAACTCTGTCTCACTGTCTTCTGTCTCGTCTACAGGGAGAACCAAAACAATCAACATGAGGAACAGAAGCAGCTTCACTGATCCAACTCATATGGTGGCTGATCAATTAGTCTGATTGGTCTGTCAGTTTGTGATTATTGAAAGGATCCGACTTTGGACCACAGAGAAGATGGAGGTGAAGGAGCTGATGGAGGACGGATGAAGACAAGAGGACGCTATTGAGTCCTACTGACTCACATAGGGTTGCCAACTTTCTGAAGTGAAAATAAGGGACGGGGGCATCGACAAGTAAACCTTAAATAAGATGAACCTGTTAGGGTGAAAATTGTCTTAACATTGAATGTTTGCCTTTTACTAACTGAAGTTGATATTGTGCCTTACTGATTAATAAATAAAACATAACAGTCTCACTGACTGATGAGATAAGGCTGGTCTCTACCCTGGAGACTGCAAAGCTGCACACAGACACCTCATCAGAACTAACACTGAACATATATTCTCCACTTTGACATTACTGATCAACACTGGATATATCTCACTGATGATTGTTTTATTAGACTGAGCACTTACTCATTTTACCCAATTAAACAAGTTAATCCTGCGTGGTGTGAAACATTTGCCCTTACAGTAACCTGTACCTGTTTATGCATTCACTTTAAGTAGTAGTAGTAAAGTTTAGTCTCATGTTTTAACTAACCTATTGTGTCTTATATTTTTGACTAACCCATTGAGTTATAATATAATATAATGCAATGAATACCAGTAACCTGTTTGATCATTCAGAGGCAAAGTTGAGAGCACACAGAGCCACAGTGAAAGCAAAACATCTCCAAGGCCGAAGGGAGGAGAGGAGGAGAGGCAGGTGGTCTGCTGAATGAAGCATTGTGAGGAAGAGTTTTAATGGTCTGTATTATCTGCCCTGACCCCTCAGACACCTGGGATGGAGAGTTATGTCAGTGTAGGGAGGGCTTTGTTGTGTTTCAGGCCCAGAGGTTCGTGTGCTGGGAAGATGGAACCAACCTGTGCCAGCCAGAGGGCACCAACGAAGGGAGGGCTAAATTTAAACCACAGCCACTCCCCACCTGTTTCTGACCAATAAGAGTTAATTACACACACATAGTGTGAATTTATTAAAATTAATGTAACGCCTTTGTTTTGGCCAGATGCAAATTGCAGAAGACAGAGAATTCTCGCTCTCTTGGAATGGTGGTTGCAGCTAACTGCTTGCAGACTGCGATTTCCTGAACAGGAGAGTTTCTTGTATCTGATTCCTTTGATGATCCAATTTAATAAATAGTTGCCCGGAACATCGTTGTTTGTTCTCTCTTGGAATAAACAAACACCAATGTCAATTTTCCTGTTTTTTCATCCTGACATTTTTGGTGACCCCGACGTGATTCTGAGAGGAGGACCAAGAGATTGAAGACCGGGACCTTAGACCTGGATTCGGCTGGGACCGGAGTCTCCCACTGGACTCCTTTCCACTCACAGGGCCGGCCTAAAACAAGGGAAGGCAGAAATATGACCAAATTCTGCTCATTGGATATTCCAAATTTTTGTGAGTGTGGAGGAGGTAAGGTGTTGTGACGTCAAAACAGTAATGTTAAGCTTTGTCTTAGGTAAAGTATATTGATAAAACAGAAAATTGGATCATCAAAATGTAACACGGTAATTAAATGTATGAGACGCGGTTAGAGTCCTGTTAAGTCCGTCAGGTTAGAGTCCTGTTGTGTCCGTCAGGTTAGAGTCCTGTTGAGTCCGTCAGGTCAACACGTTCTCACTCCCAGTGCGTCAACAGCCTGACGAACGGTCACTGTCCCTCACCGTCCAACACGTTCTCACTCCCAGTGCGTCAACCCCCTGACGAACGGTCACTGTCCCTCCTCGTCACATGCCTGACTCATTAGGTACCCGTTTTTCGTCATGAGGTGACGAGCGGGGATTTCAATTCATTCCAATGCAACCCCCTTCGCGGCGATATGTGACGCTCAGAGTAAAGTGATCCAGCCGACCGGACGCGGCGCTGAACGACGCACTGAGCTGGAAAACTTTTTTTCCCCTTTGAAGCTTTATTGAACCTGGTGTGTCTGACATAGCTTTCATCCAAGCCGTCATTTTGGTTATTAATTATTTACTGATCTTGGCGTTGGTGCAGAATAATAAATAAACAAACAAACAAACAAATAAATAAATTACATCCTTGTCGGAAGACCAGACGGGGTGGGGGTGTGTAATAAATAAATAAATAAATAAATAAATATTTTTGTCCCGTGCGTAATTGTCAAGATCCGCATTTCGATTAAACTCGCCTTTCTTCTTTTGTACGAGTTGTTGGACGACTGCATTTTCATTTTATTTACTTATTTCCCTGTCCTAAGTCATGTTTATGGATACACAGTTGAACATATTGTCATTTTACCCTCGGCATTTTCCCCTCACTTTGCTGAATATCTGTTGATTCATGTCATAAACACGTTTTGTTCATTAAAAATATGTGGTGTTTATTAAAAATATGTTGTTCATTCAAATCGGTTGTTGTTCATTGCAGAACAATAGAATATTAATACGGTGATTTATATACAGATATTGATCGCGCAGTGTGACCACAATCACTACGCACGGAGGCGTGAGGGACATTTGAAACAGCTGTATCAATCGTCCCTGCAGCGACTACTGACACTTCAACCTGTTTTGGCTCTAAACTTCAAAACTATGACATTGCATAGTTTAGGACCTGTTTATGTACGAATTCATCTGTTGTTAGGTCATATTATTATTATTATTATTATTATTTTTTTTTTTTTTTAAAGTATATTTTTCGGCTTTTTGCCTTTATTTGATAGTGATGACAGTAGAGATAGACAGGAAATGGGGAGGCAGAGAGAGGGGGAATGACACGCAGGAAAGGTCTGCCCGATGCGGGATTCGAACCGGGGACGCCTGCGGCGAGGACTGTAGCCTCTACATGGGGCGGCCGCTCTACCCACTGCGCCACGCACCGCCCCGTTAGGTCATATTATTATTGCATGAAACACACAATACAACTTTTGATCACAAAAAAACTACCGCACGTAACATTTTACTTTCCGTAGTAAAAAAAACAGGTTCGCGCTAATAACTTTTGAATGGCGTGACGTAATTTCACAAGCTTTCCCAGGATTGGTCGGTGATGAGTGCTGGACTAGAGGATGTGACGTCATTGCAACGGCGCCACCATAGACTGCGACACTGCCATCTACGGCGTCTGGACGGAACTACAACACCTTAACAGTGTGTTTGTGATCATGAGGAGTGGAAATTAAGCCATGTTGATTTAATTCAACAGCATGTGAATAAACAGTGAGGAATCAGAACAGTTAGACAGCTCTTTTTCAACAAAGTCCAAATAATTCAAGTAACTCAAGTCATATAGGCCTTTTTTTTTTAATTGCAGAAAACAACATATTTCTCCCCCCTTCTCCCTCCTCCCGCCCAGGAACCTTAGTTTATAATATAGTGTAGAATGAACCCGTCCACTGTAGTAATGTTTATGCACAACTGCACCACTTTAGCCAGCTCCTTTATTTCTGGTTTTACATTGGACAAACTGATTAAGGCTCCATTTTCAGGAGACACAGCTATTCTTTAATAACTTCCACATTCGTTGGGTTACGTTCAGAGGTTTATCAGGGCAGGGCCTAGGGTCATCCAGTGTTAGCAATTACAGACCCATCTGACCTTCACAGGGGTCACAGGTCAACTTTTCATGTGAAATTTGACGATTTTTGCTATCAATTCAGGCATAAAACACCAATACTTGGAGCTGGGAAGCTGAAATCTTTAGATTCTAGTCCAGACCTTGGAGCAGATTGAAGATCAGAGCTGTGCTCCACTCAGAAGTGTCCAAAATGGCCATGGTAAGTGTCAAAGGTCACAGGGGTCAAACATCAAAGTTAATCCTAACAAAACACACACGCTTTAAGTAATCATCATGAAATTTAGATGAGTTGTATATCAGAGAGTCCTCTATCATTATATTGTATTCCCATTGCTCTGGGGGCCACGGGGGGCCCCTGGGGGCCACTTCGCTTTCCCATGCTCTCACAGATTTGGGTGTCGGGTCAGTGGATAAGGGCCTCACAATGAGTCCACAGGCCAAGTTTCAAGTGATTCGGTTGGTTTCTATGGAAACAGCGGCCTCCTGGAGACAGAGGAATGCGGCTGTTTGAAGCCCCGCCTCTCGAAAAGTAATGGCTCAATCAGGACCGAACGCACATCAACGCGTTCGTCTTGGGCCCCCGGAACCACTGATATCAAATTCAGAGCTGTACGACTTTTAGAAATATATTTCATCCATTTCAGCTTTTCAGATTCAGAGCCTCTCAGACTTAATGCCTGAGAGACCTTCTGAGTCAGAAAAGCTGAAATGGATGAAATATATTTCTAAAAGTCGTACAGTTCTGAATTTGATATCAGTGGTTCCGGGGGCCCAAGACGAACGCGTTGATGTGCGTTCGGTCCTGATTGAGCCATTACTTTTCGAGAGGCGGGGCTTCAAACAGCCGCATTCCTCTGTCTCCAGGAGGCCGCTGTTTCCATAGAAACCAACCGAATCACTTGAAACTTGGCCTGTGGACTCATTGTGAGGCCCTTATCCACTGACCCGACACCCAAATCTGTGAGAGCATGGGAAAGCGAAGTGGCCCCCAGGGGCCCCCCGTGGCCCCCAGAGCAATGGTAATACAATATAATGATAGAGGACTCTCTGATATACAACTCATCTAAATTTCATGATGATTACTTAAAGCATGTGTGTTTTGTTAGGATTAACTTTGATGTTTGACCCCTGTGACCTTTGACACTTACCATGGCCATTTTGGACACTTCTGAGTGGAGCACAGCTCTGATCTTCAATCTGCTCCAAGGTCTGGACTAGAATCTAAAGATTTCAGCTTCCCAGCTCAAAGTATTGGTGTTTTATGCCTGAATTGATAGCAAAAATCGTCAAATTTCACACTAAACCTTGACCTTTGACCCCTTCTGAATGTGGGATTGGTCTGAAATTGCAGATAATGGGTGGCCCTAGGCCCCTGACAAAACCCTGAAACTTTCAGACTTCCAGCTCAAAGCATGTGGAAGTTATTAAAGACTATCTGTTGAATTTAGTCTTGTACACAATGGGGGATTAGAAATGAACACTGCTTTTTGGCCATTTTGGACACTTCCGAGTGGAGCAGAGCTCTGATATTTGGCACCGTCAATCTGCTCCAAGGTCTGGACTAGAATCTAAAGATTTCAGCTTCCCAGCTCCAAGTATTGGTGTTTTATGCCTGAATTGATAGCAAAAATCGTCAAATTTCACATGAAAAGTTAACCTGTGACCCCTGTGAAGGTCAGATGGGTCTGTAATTGCTAACACTGGATGACCCTAGGCCCTGCCCTGATAAACCTCTGAACGTAACCCAACAAATGTGGAAGTTATTAAAGAATAGCTGTGTCTCCTGAAAATGGAGCCTTAATCAGTTTGTCCAATGTAAAACCAGAAATAAAGGAGCTGGCTAAAGTGGTGCAGTTGTGCATAAACATTACTACAGTGGACGGGTTCATTCTACACTATATTATAAACTAAGGTTCCTGGGCGGGAGGAGGGAGAAGGGGGGAGAAATATGTTGTTTTCTGCAATTAAAAAAAAAAGGCCTATATGACTTGAGTTACTTGAATTATTTGGACTTTGTTGAAAAAGAGCTGTCTAACTGTTCTGATTCCTCACTGTTTATTCACATGCTGTTGAATTAAATCAACATGGCTTAATTTCCACTCCTCATGATCACAAACACACTGTTAAGGTGTTGTAGTTCCGTCCAGACGCCGTAGATGGCAGTGTCGCAGTCTATGGTGGCGCCGTTGCAATGACGTCACATCCTCTAGTCCAGCACTCATCACCGACCAATCCTGGGAAAGCTTGTGAAATTACGTCACGCCATTCAAAAGTTATTAGCGCGAACCTGTTTTTTTACTACGGAAAGTAAAATGTTACGTGCGGTAGTTTTTTTGTGATCAAAAGTTGTATTGTGTGTTTCATGCAATAATAATATGACCTAACGGGGCGGTGCGTGGCGCAGTGGGTAGAGCGGCCGCCCCATGTAGAGGCTACAGTCCTCGCCGCAGGCGTCCCCGGTTCGAATCCCGCATCGGGCAGACCTTTCCTGCGTGTCATTCCCCCTCTCTCTGCCTCCCCATTTCCTGTCTATCTCTACTGTCATCACTATCAAATAAAGGCAAAAAGCCGAAAAATATACTTTAAAAATAAAAAAAAAAAATAAATAATAATATGACCTAACAACAGATGAATTCGTACATAAACAGGTCCTAAACTATGCAATGTCATAGTTTTGAAGTTTAGAGCCAAAACAGGTTGAAGTGTCAGTAGTCGCTGCAGGGACGATTGATACAGCTGTTTCAAATGTCCCTCACGCCTCCGTGCGTAGTGATTGTGGTCACACTGCGCGATCAATATCTGTATATAAATCACCGTATTAATATTCTATTGTTCTGCAATGAACAACAACCGATTTGAATGAACAACATATTTTTAATAAACACCACATATTTTTAATGAACAAAACGTGTTTATGACATGAATCAACAGATATTCAGCAAAGTGAGGGGAAAATGCCGAGGGTAAAATGACAATATGTTCAACTGTGTATCCATAAACATGACTTAGGACAGGGAAATAAGTAAATAAAATGAAAATGCAGTCGTCCAACAACTCGTACAAAAGAAGAAAGGCGAGTTTAATCGAAATGCGGATCTTGACAATTACGCACGGGACAAAAATATTTATTTATTTATTTATTTATTTATTACACACCCCCACCCCGTCTGGTCTTCCGACAAGGATGTAATTTATTTATTTGTTTGTTTGTTTGTTTATTTATTATTCTGCACCAACGCCAAGATCAGTAAATAATTAATAACCAAAATGACGGCTTGGATGAAAGCTATGTCAGACACACCAGGTTCAATAAAGCTTCAAAGGGGAAAAAAAGTTTTCCAGCTCAGTGCGTCGTTCAGCGCCGCGTCCGGTCGGCTGGATCACTTTACTCTGAGCGTCACATATCGCCGCGAAGGGGGTTGCATTGGAATGAATTGAAATCCCCGCTCGTCACCTCATGACGAAAAACGGGTACCTAATGAGTCAGGCATGTGACGAGGAGGGACAGTGACCGTTCGTCAGGGGGTTGACGCACTGGGAGTGAGAACGTGTTGCACCGTCACATGCCATTAGGTGCCCGTTTTTCGTCAGGTTTTGACGCGCTCGGCTTTCAGTTGATTCCAATGCAGTCCCCTTCGCGGCGATATGTGACGCTCAGAGCAAGTGATCCAGCCGAGCCGGCGTGCGGCACTGACAGACGCTGTGAGCAGAGGAAAACTTTTTTTTTTTTTTTTTTTGAACTTTTCCTTAAATCTTTATTGAACCTGATGCTGCTGTGTCTGACGTAGCTTTCGGCAAGGACGTCCTTTCGGTTATTTATTTATTTATTTATGTATTTATTTATTTAGTGATCATGGTGTTTGGTGCAGAATAATCAATCAATAAATAAATAAATTACGTCCTTGTCGGAAGCTGCGTCAGACCAGGAGGGGGGGGGGTGTGGATTCTACAGGTGAAGACCACTTCCGCGTTCAAAAAGCTGCTCTGTTTAATCAATATTCTGAAGAAAGATCTGATTATTAGCCACAACGCTGTAACCATCCAAGGAAGACTGTGTAACAATATTATGTGCTTCTGCTGAGTCCAAAAGCCCTTTGTAATATCAACTTTATTTTAAGAAAACACGCTTTGTTTCCAATGTCATATCACAGAGAAGCACTACATTACCCATAATCCTCATATTTATCAGCGACGTGTCTGATTGGTTGAGCTTGCTGTTACCAGCAAATGAAAAAATAAAACAAATTGAGCTTATATTATTTTCTTAGTAACTAAAAGGTCTTAACATCTTTTTTGTTTTCAACATTGAATAAAAAAAGGGTAAAGTGCATAAAAGTTGGCTTGACTTCTTTCTTTTTTTCTTTTTTTTCATAATTTTCACCAGCATCTTTCTGGTCCACATCACATCACATTTATTGTAATTTTTAATTCAATGAGTGACATTTTATTTTTTATCTGAAAAACATTATTATGAATTCAAGGGTCAGAGGTCACTGATTAGTGTTAAATTTAACCTTTTTGACCCTGTTTCCTTGAATAAATCACTAAGACTTTGATGCGGGAAGCTGAGATTTTGATTTGATTTTGTTCAGATCACTAGGGACAAAGTTTCTGTAGAATTTCAGACCTGTCGGACCTCCAGAAGGGTCACAGCTGACTGTCCAGGCTCGTTTCTCGGCCTTCAAAGCCTAGATTTAGAAGCCTTTTGTCTAATAACGTCTACATCCTTGGGGTTATAAGGCTGAAAGTGTCATGTATTTGTCCGGGGGCCTAAGGCCATCCACCATGTGCAATTTCAAACCCGTGCGACCTTCACAAGTGTCAAAGGTCGCTGATCTGTGACCTTTTTGACCCCGTTTCCTTGAATAAAACACCAAGACTTTGATGCAGGAAGATGAGCTTTTAATAGGTTGTCCAGAATGTCTAGTAGATTGTGTGTGCAAAGATTCAGAGCTCTGTGACATTCAGAAGGGTCACAAATAGCCAAAAAGCAATGCTCCTTTCTCTGACCTCATATTAAAGGAGAAATGCAATTCTTTAATAGTTTCCAGGTGCTTTGGCCTATCAGGCTGAATTTTTAGCTAAAGGAGCTGGTGTACGATCAGGAAGTAGGGGAGCTGTGCATAAAGCCAATTGGTAAGTGTCAAAGGTCACAGGGGTCAAACATCAAAGTGAATCCAGCCATTCCTGCTTTTTCTCAACAAAACATACACGCTTTAAGTTATCATCATGAAATATTAATAGGTTGTATATCAGAGAGTCCTCTATCAGAATATTTTGGTCCCATTGCTCTAGGGGCCCCAGGGGCCCCGGGGGGCCACTTGGCTTTCCCATGCTCCCACAGAGTTGGGTCTCGGGGTGATGGATAAGGGCCTCACCATGAGTCCACAGGCCAAGTTTCAAGTGATTTGGTCGGTTTCTATGGAAACGGCGGCGTCAAGGATACAGAGGAATGCGACTGTTTGAAGCCCCGCCTCTCGAAAAGTAATGGCTCAATCAGGACCAAACACACATCTACGCGTTCGTCTTGGGCCCCCGAACCATATATTACGAAATCAGAACTGCACGACTTTTGGAAATGTGTTTTGTCTATTTCGGCTTTTCTGACTAAGAGGGTCTCTCAAGTCTGACAGACTCTGAGTCTGAAAAGCCGAAATAGACAAAACACATTTCCAAAAGTCGTGCAGTTCTGATTTCGTAATATATGGTTCGGGGGCCCAAGACGAACGCGTAGATGTGTGTTTGGTCCTGATTGAGCCATTACTTTTCGAGAGGCGGGGCTTCAAACAGTCGCATTCCTCTGTATCCTTGACGCCGCCGTTTCCATAGAAACCGACCAAATCACTTGAAACTTGGCCTGTGGACTCATGGTGAGGCCCTTATCCATCACCCCGAGACCCAACTCTGTGGGAGCATGGGAAAGCCAAGTGGCCCCCCGGGGCCCCTGGGGCCCCTAGAGCTACGGGACCAAAATATTCTGATAGAGGACTCTCTGATATACAACCTATTAATATTTCATGATGATAACTTAAAGCGTGTATGTTTTGTTGAGAAAAAGCAGGAATGGCTGGATTCACTTTGATGTTTGACCCCTGTGACCTTTGACACTTACCAATTGGCTTTATGCACAGCTCCCCTACTTCCTGATCGTACACCAGCTCCTTTAGCTAAAAATTCAGCCTGATAGGCCAAAGCACCTGGAAGCTATTAAAGAATTGCATTTCTCCTTTAATATGAGGTCAGAGAAAGGAGCATTGCTTTTTGGCTATTTGTGACCCTTCTGAATGTCACAGAGCTCTGAATCTTTGCACACACAATCTACTAGACATTCTGGACAACCTATTAAAAGCTCATCTTCCTGCATCAAAGTCTTGGTGTTTTATTCAAGGAAACGGGGTCAAAAAGGTCACAGATCAGCGACCTTTGACACTTGTGAAGGTCGCACGGGTTTGAAATTGCACATGGTGGATGGCCTTAGGCCCCCGGACAAATACATGAAACTTTCAGCCTTATAACCCCAAGGATGTAGACGTTATTAGACAAAAGGCTTCTAAATCTAGGCTTTGAAGGCCGAGAAACGAGCCTGGACAGTCAGCTGTGACCCTTCTGGAGGTCCGACAGGTCTGAAATTCTACAGAAACTTTGTCCCTAGTGCTCTGAACAAAATCAAATCAAAATCTCAGCTTCCCGCATCAAAGTCTTAGTGATTTATTCAAGGAAACAGGGTCAAAAAGGTTAAATTTAACACTAATCAGTGACCTCTGACCCTTGAATTCATAATAATGTTTTTCAGATAAAAAATAAAATGTCACTCATTGAATTAAAAATTACAATAAATGTGATGTGATGTGGACCAGAAAGATGCTGGTGAAAATTATGAAAAAAAAGAAAAAAAGAAAGAAGTCAAGCCAACTTTTATGCACTTTATTGTTGAATTTTAACAATATAGCACCCTTTTTTTATTCAATGTTGAAAACAAAAAAGATGTTAAGACCTTTTAGTTACTAAGAAAATAATATAAGCTCAATTTGTTTTATTTTTTCATTTGCTGGTAACAGCAAGCTCAACCAATCAGACACGTCGCTGATAAATATGAGGATTATGGGTAATGTAGTGCTTCTCTGTGATATGACATTGGAAACAAAGCGTGTTTTCTTAAAATAAAGTTGATATTACACAGGGCTTTTGGACTCAGCAGAAGCACATAATATTGTTACACAGTCTTCCTTGTATGGTTACAGCGTTGTGGCTAATAATCAGATCTTTCTTCAGAATATTGATTAAACAGAGCAGCTTTTTGAATGCGGAAGTGGTCTTCACCTGTAGAATCCACAACCCCCCCCCCCCCTCCTGGTCTGACGCAGCTTCCGACAAGGACGTAATTTATTTATTTATTGATTGATTATTCTGCACCAAACACCATGATCACTAAATAAATAAATACATAAATAAATAAATACATAACCGAAAGGACGTCCTTGCCGAAAGCTACGTCAGACACAGCAGCATCAGGTTCAATAAAGATTTAAGGAAAGGGGCGGTGCGTGGCGCAGTGGGTAGAGCGGCCGCCCCATGTAGAGGCTACAGTCCTCGCCGCAGGCGTCCCCGGTTCGAATCCCGCGTCGGGCAGACCTTTCCTGCGTGTCATTCCCCCTCTCTCTGCCTCCCCATTTCCTGTCTATCTCTACTGTCATCACTATCAAATAAAGGCAAAAAGCCGAAAAATATATAAAAAAAAAAAAAAAGATTTAAGGAAAAGTTCAAAAAAAAAAGTTTTCCTCTGCTCACAGCGTCTGTCAGTGCCGCACGCCGGCTCGGCTGGATCACTTGCTCTGAGCGTCACATATCGCCGCGAAGGGAACTGCATTGGAATCAACTGAAAGCCGAGCGCGTCAAAACCTGACGAAAAACGGGCACCTAATGAGTCAGGCATGTGACGGTGAGGGACAGTGACCGTTCGTCAGGCTGTTGACGCACTGGGAGTGAGAACGTGTTGGTCAGGTTAGAGTCCTGTTGAGTCCGTCAGGTTAGAGTCCTGTTATGTGACGCGGTTAGAGTCCGTCAGGTTAGAGTCCTGTTGAGTCCGTCAGGTTAGAGTCCTGTTGAGTCCGTCAGGTTAGAGTCCTGTTAAGTCCGTCAGGTTAGAGTCCTGTTATGTGACGCGGTTAGAGTCCGTCAGGTTAGAGTCCTGTTAAGTCCGTCAGGTTAGAGTCCTGTTAAGTCCGTCAGGTTAGAGTCCTGTCAATGTAACTAAATGTATGTGACGCGGTTAGAGTCCGTCAGGTTAGAGTCCTGTTACAGTATATCACTTCATCGACATTTCAAACATATTTAGGCAAGAAAGTAGCCGTTTAGATCAGCAATGTGTCGTTTTGTCTAAATACCAGCTGTTTACAATTTTGTTCAGACAAATTCGGCGCTACTCAAGCTAGCCATTGTGACCAACGTGCTCCAAAGGCAGCAGTGCATGACCACTGCAACTATAATTTTTCCAAAGTTATAGAGTTATAGATCAATACAGTATCTTATATTATGTTTATTATTTTCTTCTCCTGTCAGAACAAAACAATTCAAGCTCCACTCACTAAAGAAAAAAAAACATCTGTTATTATCCTAGAAGAGTTGAATCTTTGTTCTTCTGTCTGAACTGTGTTGACTGTTTTAGCTGGAGTCAGATTATCCTGTAAGAGTGACATAATTAAATACTCTACAATCTTAGACAACTGATTATCAGATTTACAAAATGTTCAGTTTTCTTTGTCTGTCACCTTTGTGGATGGAGGATGGAATGTGAATTATGCCAATAGCTTGCAAAGTAGAGGGGTTATTATTTTGGAAGTCAAGATAGTGTTTGGCCATGGGGACATTATCAGATTTATTGGAGATTGTTTTCTACAGTAATAAAACGATGAATAATGATGGATGAACTGTGCATGCTATTGAAAGTTGATACTGTCTTTAATGCAGACTTTTCTTTGTCTACTTATTTTAGGTTTTCCCCTAACTCCTGCTTGGACAGTGATGCAGCTCAGAGGACAAACAGAAGATGACCAGCTGGGTCCTTTGTTCACTGGAAATCTCCATCCTGTTGTTGTTGAGTCCTGCAAGAGGAGGCAAGTGAAGCATTTATAACAATAATGTTGTAACAGTGAAGTTTAATATCTGATCACATGTTCAGTTCAACATTAAACACATTAAAGATTCTCACAGTCATCAGAATTTTATACAGATGGTCCAACAATGTTACAGGTTCTAGTCCAGTGTTGTTCATGTTGCTCACTCCAGTGGCAAACAGGAATTAATATCCACAGTTCAATGAAAGTTGACTGAGTATTACTAGTGAACTGCTTTGTAGCTGCAAAGGTTTGCAGAACAACATTTTTTTTGTGCCTTTCACGACACCCAAGGTAATGTTTGATAGGATAATGTTTAATGTCCATATATTGTTGTTTTTTGCTAATATGCCAATATGATTGAACATTAACATGTAACTCTTTACCTGACATGTTACAGATACTGAGGTTTTTTGCTAATATGCCAATATGATTGAACTTTAACGTAACTCTTTACCTGACATGTTACAGACTCTGAGGTGTCCTGTGTTTTCATGGAGAGCTGCATCTTACCGTGCAGCTTCCAGGGCGGCACTGATGTGGTCGTCCACTGGACTCAGTTGACAGCTGGACACGTTCCTGTCAATGGTCTGATAAAGCTGTTCACAAAATCCAAGATATTGTGGGACAACAAGGTCTTCATGAGTTCCATGATTTACAAAAGTCTTATAACCTCCCGGGCACGTCATTCTTTTTTTATTTGCAGCTATGCGGGCTCAGGGCGTGCCATGGGGCGCACCTCTGGAAAACCATCCCCTGCATCTGAGCAAAAATAGGGAAAAAGGTGGAATTATCTCGGCCCTTTACAAATACATAACAGTGGCCTCCTACAAATCTCTCCCACTTGATAATGTCTGGAGAAAAGACATAAATTGTTCCTTAGCTATAGATTGGCACATCATTTGGCTTATAACTTTGTCATCTAGAAATGCTAACCACCAGATGATACATTACAACTTTATCCATCGATCTTATTTCACTCCGCAGAGATTGCATAAAATGAAGCTTAGAGATGATCCCTATTGTGAGTTTTGTTCAAACAATAAAATAGGTACCTATATTCATATGGTTTGGCAGTGCCCTGTTTTTGTTTTGTTTTGTTTTGTTTACTATCATTACATCTGTTGCTGTAATGGCGGTTATTGCCTATTCGTGCAGGCCTTGCCTTGGGCATACCACCTGGGTTGGGGGGAGGGTTGGGGTAAAGGTTGGGCTGGATACAGCTGCCATTGTTTTTTCTATGCATTTCTATGCATACAGTACAGTCTGTTTATATCAACATGGAAAAGAACAATAAAAAATTGATCATAAAAAAAAAAGTAATTGCATCTTGTAGCAGAAAGTTGATCAGGGTGAGTTGAGGATGGAGGATTAATGAGCTGATCAACAGTTAAAACATTTATTTTGAGACAAATAACATTCCAATCACAATATTTACATTGGGGCCTAACATGCTTTGGAAATGCAATTTTTCCCTGCTGGAAGCTATCCTATTCGCTGTCTCAGAGAAACTGCAGGCAATTCCTTTGTGAATTCAAATGGTCAATGAAGTCCTGATTTTCATGTATCATAGATGTCTGTTTGTGTCTACATTACATTACATTATTATATTATATATATTATATGGGATTCCATACCTGCACCAAAGACGATTATTGTTGCCTGCACCTTGTGGCTCAGACTGAAAACCAGTGTCAATGATCAACAGAGTCATGTGACAGAAAACTGCACCCTGATTGGTTGTGCTCTTTCCCTCCAATGTCCAAATGTTATCACAACGATCCCAGCCCTCATTCCCATGTGTGTAACCTACAGACTGCTACCTTTTGGACTATTTTGACATGTAAGTTTACTTTGTTTGATATTTAAGCTTACATTCTACTGCTAAAAACCTATGATGTTTGTTACTACACATTTATGGGCAGAGTTGAGATGTTACGTTCACAGGTGTACTACCGTTTTTTATTGGATGAAAGTGGAGAGGTTTATAGGCACGTTTTAGACAAAGAACTATTGTCCTAGGGCAACAGAGCATAGCCTCTGCAGCAGCACCTGTTCCATTTCCAGAGGAGTTATACATCAATAGGCTACAGTATGATGTTTATGAATTTATTCTCTGCAATTTTGAGGTGTTGCATGTTCACGTACTACAGGTATTTGTGTGGGAGAAAGTCTGAACAAAGACAGCAGGTCTGAACAAAGAACCATCGTGCTTCAAAGGCAACAGTGCATGACCAGTGCAACTACAGTGTTTCCAAAGTTATAGAGTTATAGATCAATACAGTATCTTATTATGTTTATTATTTTCTTCTCTTGTCAGAACAAAACAATTCAAGCTCTCCTCTTTTAAAGAAAAACATCTGTTATTTTCCTAGAAGAGTTGAATCTTTGTTCTTCTGTCTGAACTGTGTTGACTGTTTTACCTGGAATCAGATTATCCTGTAAGAGTGACATAATTAAATACTCTACAATCTTAGACAACTGATTATCAGATTTATTGGAGATTGTTTTCTACAGTTACAGTAATAAAACACTGAATAATGATGGATGAACTGCACATGTTATTGAAAGTGGATACTGTCATTAAGGCAGACTTTTCTTTGTCTAATTATTTTAGGTTTTCCCCTAACTCGTCCTTGGACAGTGATGAAGCTCAGAGGACAAACAGAAGATGACCAGGATCAGCTGGGTCCTTTGTTCACTGGAAATCTCCGTCCTGTTGTTGACTGCTGCAGGAGGAGGCAAGTGAAGCGTTTACAGTATAACAAAAATGTTGTAACACTGGAGTTTAATATCCGATCACATGTTCAGTTCAACATTAAACACATGAAAGATTCTCACAGTCATAATCAGGATTTTATACAGATGGTCCAACAATATTGTAGCGACCCTGCAGTAATGTTACTGTTATAATGTGTTCTGTGTTCTAAAGTTCTGTGATTTCTGACTGTCAGTGAACGTGTTTGGTATACAGGTATGTGCTTGGATGAGTAAGCAAGGGGGCGGGGTGAGTGTAGGAAGTGAGTGTGTGTGTGGATAGGAGAGTGAGTGAGCGGTAAATGAAGGAGAGCTGTAAGACAAACTCGGCCCTATTGTTATTTTGGCGTAGTTATGGCCAACAGTAACTGTTGCGTTTCTGATAATAAAGAAAGGTCAGACCAACTCCTCGTCATTCTTCTGACGTCCGTTCGGACGCTACAATATGTTACAGGTTCTAGTCCAGTCCTGTTCATGTTGCTCACTCCAGTGGCACAAAGGAATTTATATCCACAGTTCAATGAATGTTGGCTGATGATGATATAGTGAACTGTTTTGTAGCTGCAGAGGTTTGCAGGATAACATGTTTTATTTATTTATTTTGGTGCCTTTCACGACACCCATGGTAATGTTTGATAGGATAATGTTGTCCATATCAAAGTTGTTGTTTTTTGCTAATATGCCAATATGATTGAACTTTAACATGTAACTCTTTACCTGACATGTTACAGACACTGAGGTGTCCTGTGTTTTCATGGAGAGCTGCATCTTACCGTGCAGCTTCCAGGGCGGCAAGGATGTGGTCATCCACTGGTTTCAGTTGACAGCTAGACACCGTCCTGTCCACTCCTACTACCACAACCAAGACCAGCTGGGACTCCAGGTCCAGAGCTTCAGAGGCAGAACATCACTGTTCCAGGACCAGATCTCCAGAGGAAACGCCTCACTGCAGCTGACAGGGGTGAAGGTTCAGGACCAGGGGAGATACAGTTGCTTTACCAGCACCATCAGAGGAAACAAGGAGACATTCATTGACCTGAAAGTGGACGGTATGAGAAACACACAGTAAATATAGAAAACCATTCATTTCTGATGTTATTGGTGCATTAATAAAATATTTTTTCTGCAGCTCCAGTGGTTAAAGTCGACCTCCAGCAGGTTGGAGACATCATCACCTGCAGCTCAGAGGGGATCTACCCTGAGCCTGAACTCACCTGGTCCACCAGTCCTCCATCCAATGTGGCCTTCAAGAACCAAACTAAAGTCCAGGAGACTGAGCAGCTGCTCTACAACATCAGTGGTTCTCTGATACGTTCAGATACTGATCTGATCTACAGCTGCAACATCAGCACTCGCAGTAACTGGAGGAAGGCAACTTTGTTAAAACCAGGTCAGTGAGCAAGTGCTTTTTAATCAAGAAGTGAAATCTTTACTCATTTCATGCAACTTCACTCTTCTACATTTAATAAGAGAACTGAAGATGTAAATCTGAAGTGACCTTTAATGCTTTGATTAACACACTATGGTGTTGCCCTCAGGCAACAAACCACTTTTTTGGTGAGCATATTGGATTGTTTTTAATAACAAAGTTACATGACAAGTCTGTGATTAACAAATGCTGGTACTGAAGTGGAAATTATGAAGAGTCCATGCCCAAATCCAAATTCATCAGAACAAACCACATTATTTCTTCAATCGAAACATTACCAACCAAACTGTGCCAGGTGTGATTTTTATCAGAATCTGGAGTAAATACTTTACACTTTCATTTTGTGTGTTTCTGTTTTATAATTTCAGCTTCTGTCAGTGGGTCCCACCATGAAGCAACACTCCTCTGCTCCTCCTCAAACACCAACTTCTCTGGCCTCACCTGGAGATTCAACCAGAGTCAGATGATCCTGACTCAGACCAGAGCTGACGTCCTCTACACAGTCTCAGAGGAGTGGAGGCAGCAGGTGAAGGGTGTGTCAGAGTCAGGCAGCCTCATGCTACAGGACTTATCTTCACATCATGAGGGAACATACACCTGTGAACTGAGAGATGTTGAGGAGACGCTGATAACCAACACTGTCCTCAAGATAGGTGAGGAATGGTTTTAATGATTATTTCAATAGTTGGATTTTCAAAACCTAAGTTGCAAAATACTAAACAAATGAACAAATAGAATAGAATAAAGAAAAAAATTATCCAAACCTAACCCTAACCTTCCTCTGAGGTAAAAGTATGAAGAGACCTACTGGAGAACACAGATGCACCAACCTGACTCTGGTGCAAATACTCTTTATGAGCATTAAAGAGGAACTAAGCAGGATTTCTCCCGTTGCTATGCTACATTTTTACCTTAATTAAAAAGCTCAGGAGTAATCGTTAACTACATGACTTGTGACTTGTTACGAGTGACAACTTGTTTATGACGGTTAAGACTACACAAACACACGCGCCGTAACATCGTTTATGTTATGTAACATTTTCCACCACTCCATTTATTGATTTTTCGCTGGCTTCAATGCACATGGCTGAGAGCAGCGTAACCACACAGCGGAAAAGCGAGCTGACTTGCATAGTTACCCTTTAAGTGTTTATATCTGTAACAACTGTATGACCCACAAAAACAATCCTTTACACTACTTTAGATCGTTCATCCAGTGTTGGAGCCATTATCGGTTTGGTGGTTGCAGCAGGTTTGATTGTATCTCTACTTGTACCTCTCCTGGTGCTGTACTCTAAGAAGAAAAAAGGTAAATTGCTGTTTAGTTTCATTTATTATTATTATTATTATTATTATTATTTATTTTATTTTTTTTTAAACTTATTTCTTGTTTGTTGTTGTTGGTTGATTTCTTTTACCTATTCCAGGTCAACAAAACAATGTCTCAAGAACTTCTGAAAGTCAAAGGTGAGTACTGTAAATCTTGACAAAATGCACAATAAACAAAAAACTTATGAAGATAAAATATAAAATCACATCAAATCACTATGTTTTTCTTTACTCTAAAGAAGAATGAATAAGGAATTAGCTTACTTTGCCTTCATATTTTTTCATGATACTGAATTTCATTTTGTTTTGTCTTTTTTGTTTGCAGAGATGAGTTAATGCGAGTAATGTCTCCGCCCTGTGGTGAAATATTATCTGTCCCCTCTGTTTGAGGAAAATTACAGATCTGCTCAGACTGCACTGTGACTGTGTTTAAGGCCACCTATTATGGAAATATCACTTTTTGAAGGTTCTTTATATTGACATAAAATCTGTAATTTTATAGGCTCCCTATCCATGTGGTTTTTACAAGCTGTTCCCTCAATTGTCTGACAATGATGTAATTAGTTATTGAATTTGCATAATCCCACCCCTACCTGTGAGAACAGGACTGTTTTGAGAGGATGAAAAAAGTTCTGTGATGTTTGATCCTTGGGTGCATTTTGACCGGAGCATTTCACAGACATGACTTTAAGACACCTGGGAACTATTTTAATTTGTACATAATATGTCTCCTTTAAATGACTGTGGACATGGAAACACTCGTGAATCTCTAATAGAAACAAGCTCAAGAAGAACAAACCTCTACATTGGAGACTGAAGCATTAATGTGATGTTGAACAAACACTAACTTGGTCTTTAATGTGTAATTTTGTCTCAAAGATACAATGAAAATAAAATTTCAAACTGAAATGGACCAGTATATAAGTTGGCAGCTGAACTAACACTTAACCTACACTACTCCTGTTTCTATTTAACACTCTGTACATGGTGGGGTCCAGTTTTCACTGCCCATCGCCACCAAGAATACCGTAACTAATAGCAACACTGCAGTGAGTGCACCTGCTCACACCTGCTGCTACTGTTGCTGGTGCTTTGTGTTCATTCATTGCATGGTTTGTTGTGTGTTTGTACTTGTACTTTGTTTTGTTGTTGAGGTGTTTTTCTTTCTTTCTTTTTTTTTTCTTTTGGTGTGCAGCTAATAATCATTTGTACTTGTTGTTTTTTACTTGAATAAAAAAAATCAGTTTTGAATTTTGTTCTCTTGAATGATATTCTTTTATCTCCACACTTTACTATTATGTGAATGTGACAATTCATAATGTCAACATGTATGTTCTCTCTCTCTCTCTCTCTCTCTCTCTCTCTCTCTCTCTCTCTCTCTCTGTGTGTGTGCTCGATGGTGCTGTGTGTGAAAATAAATAAACATAAGTAAAGTTTGGTTTAGCACACTCTAAGCCAAACCATGTGATCACATCATAATCATCACCTGCTTTGTACCAGTCAGTTAAAAAGCATGTTCTTCACCTGACTGACCAGAGCTGGTTGATTCTGTCACTTTCAGACTCCTAATACAGTATGTAGCCTACTGTACATTTTCAACTCTATTTCTAGGACATCCAAATATGTCAGCGTAGACAAAATGTCTACTCTACACTATTTTAATTTGTCCCTATAGTCATGAGTTCTGCTTTTTGTCCTAATATGGAAAGAGGAAGATCTTCAGTTTTGCATGTGGAGTTTTTTGTGGTGTGTGAGTCTGAGGGGGAAAGTAAGGTGTTTATCACCAGTCACTGCATCACCAGGGTGCATCCACACTACCAACATGATCTAAATAGGCTAAATACATTTATAGCAAAAAAATAAATAAAAACCTCCTGGAGCAACTGCGTGGTTCTTTTAAATTCAATTTTATCCCAGGTCATATTCCTGTTCTAACACCATCTTTTATGTGCTCCCAACATAGAACTGTGTTTATAAATCTTCAACACATACATGTAGGACACAATCAGACGCAGTCACAAGCCCCCGGTGTAGTCAGCTGACAGACACCTGGTCAGTCATGACCAATCATATCCATTCTCCCACAATATGCAACCCTCATATACTGATCTCTCCTTTAACACTGCTGCATTGCTGCTGCTGACAAAGCTCACCAGTCCACCACCACCACCCGAGCCTCCACCTGCTCAGTCTCAAATCTGATGAGCTGCTGGACCCTTCAGTGCCAGGTCTAACTGTACCATTTGTTGCAATAATAATATAAAATTAAAAAATAATAATAATGATAAGAATGTTTCTGAATAAACTGTAATAACCATCACATTTCGCCTTCACAATCTTCATTTTCTCCATTTATTGTTTTCTCCAAGTATTGTAACATCATGATTCAACATGTATGGCATAGTAAAAAAAAAAAAGAAAAAAAAAATTAGCAACTATCTCATATTACACAAACCTGTATCCTGATTGGTCTGGATTCTTTTTACTTCCCTGGATGTGGTGTTCACAGTTTTATTGCCCAACCCTCACGTGCACTGCATGCTACTGCTTTTTGGACTATAAATGTAAGTTTGCTTTGTTTGATACTATGAGCTCATGCTATACTGTTAAAAGCTTCATGATGTTTGTTAATCTATGGACAGTTTTGAGGTGTTACATGTCCACAGGTTTACTACAGGTAGCCTATTTGTGAGGAGAAAGCTGATTACAGTGTTTCCAAAGTTATAGAGTTATAGACAGGGGCGGATTGGGACAATAAATCAGGCCAGGATTTTTGATACCATCCCAGGCCACAACCACCAGATTCATAAACCAAGACTGAGTTTGGTCGGGCGTCTATGTTAGAGTGAAAAATAATAAAGTAAAGGCTCAAATTTCGATGCACACCATCCTCACTTTGTTGACGTGTCAACTATATAACATGCACCCACACACCTTTTTCTGTGTTTTTTTCCCTATACAAAATAAAAGTGTCTATTGTGCTGCAATAATTTGTACTCAAAACACAAATTGAAATGTTGTTTACCTGCATTCTATTTAATTTACTACTACACTTTTAATGTGCAGGCTGCATATTCAAAAGTACAGTAGTAAATTAACTAAAATAGGTTACACCACCATCCACCTAAATTTGAAACCAATCCTATTTTTAATGTAACAGTTACCAGACTAGTTGTACATTTGACCACTGTGTGCATCTTGTAGAATATAGGTATCCAGTTTACAAAATACAAAAAAAAATTGGACTATCCAATAAATACAATATTGAGCTTATAGCTATGAGTGAGCCCTCTAAAACTCACTAGGAATATGACAGACAATTTATAATGAGAGGAGGGTGTCTTTTCCCCGTTGTTTCTGCTCAGTCTGTGTGAGCTTCAGAGAGTCACACGACGGATTGTTTATTTAAAAAACACGCGCAACCCCAATATTATGTTTATGATTTTCTTTTCCTGTCAGAACTAAAAAATTTCAAACTCTGCTCATTAAAAGAAAAACATCTTTGTTATTTCACTAGAAGAGCTGAATCTTTGTTTCTCTGTCTAAACTGTGTGGACTGTTTTACCTGCAGTCAGATTATCCTGAAAGAGTGACAGAATCAAACCTGGATACTCACTAACTGATAATAAAGATCTACTGCCAATTATTTTTCAGATCAGTTCATCAATTAATTATTAACAGTAATAAAACAATAGAACTGTGTTTTGTATTGTGCTGTAGTTTGGTCTCAGTGGAGACCGGCAGCTTTGAAGGCTCAGCTCAGAATTTTGATTTACAAACTGCAGATAATTTTGTAAGTGAATTGTGTTGTTGTTGTTGTTGTTGTTTTTTGGTGTGATATTTTAGGTTTGTCCCCAAACTCCTGCTTGGACACTTAGACAGTTCAGAGGACAAACAGAAGATGACCAGGGTCAGCTGTTTCCTTTGTCCACTGGAAATGTCTGTCCTGTTGTTGTTGACTCCTGCAAGAGGAGGCAAGTGAAGCATTTATAACAATAATGCTGTTAATATTAAAGCACATGTTCAGTTCAATACTTCACATGTTAAAAATAAAATTAAAGCTTAAAACTTTAAAAAAAATAAATAAATAAAATAAAATAAAATTAAATTAAAGGTAGTCATAAAATCAGATTTTTCCACCCACAGTAAGTAGGCTATTTATTTGTTTTTTTCGGGCATGTCAATTAAATCATCATCATCACACTTCATATTAGTTCAAATAATACAATACACATGGGCGAAAGGGAAAGCGGGAGAAGCTAAAGCTTATCTAGTCCCGCCCCCATAAATACAGCTTTCATGGGAACTTGTTCAAACAGGATTTAATCTCCAGTGATAGAAATCAGGTTTCACACCTGCAGGTGTTGGCAGTAAAACGGGGCTTTCCAGTATAGTGTTGTTGTTGTCTGGTTGTTGTCAGACAATGTGTGTTTCAGCAACGGGCAGGTTGTGTTTGGTATCTAATTTGAGGAAAATATCTCAATTTGTGAAAGAGTGAAAAGTAGCCTACAAATAAACAAACAAATAAGTTCTTTAGTGAAGTGCAGTAAAGATAGCCTACTTGAGATAAACTGATACAGAGAGACACTTTTAAGGACATGTAATAGAAATGCTATACTTGATGCTTTATTGTAAATGTTTAAGGCATACGCCAACTTTTTTTTTTCATGTCTTGCCTCACTCCCGAGTCCATGACAAGCAGATAGACACCATCCTTTCCACTGTGCGTGTAGTAACAAGGGAGATACGGGCAGAGCTGGCACACCGCTAATTAGCTTAGCTCAAACGCTGGAAGTGTATGGGTAGTGTTAGCCTGCCTCCTACCTGAGCCGAAACCAGCAGTCAGAAGCTGATTTCATTTTAGCATAAACTCTGTAAATATATCACTTCATCAACATTTCAAACATATTTAGGCAAGAAAGTAGCCATTTAGATCAGCAGTGTGTCGTTAATTTGTCTAAATACCAGCTGTTTACAATTTTGTTCAGACAAATTCGGCGCTACTCAAGCTATAGCCGTTGTGACCAACGTCTCTGGACCAACGCACTTCTGGTTACTTTCACAAAATAAAACACCAGTTGCCCTTTATATAGAGTGCCGAAGCGGAAGCAGGAAGTAACGGTGCCATGGGTCCTTAACTCGGAAAAAATCTCCATGGGTGAACGGGAGTCAAAGTTTTATTTCGTGATCCGATTGAATTGTGCCATGAGAAAAAAATATGACCTCTACCTTTTAAAACATCACGTTTCATGCAGAGAAATCAGCAGTTTGTTGTAAAACTATTGTAAAATAAAATTCTGAAGAATCTGTCACCAGAAAGACTAGGCCTACAGGTCGCGTAGGTGACGTCACACACCAAATGCCGCCCTTTCCCGTGTCAGTTGGTGATGTATTTATTGTGGGACACCAGTTCTGTAGTCCGTAGTGCGTCGTCACACAAAATACATTCTTCTGTTGCCATTTTACGACAAACTGCTGATTTCTCGGCATGAAACGTGATGTTTTAAACAGGTAGAGGTCATATTTTTTTCTCAAGACACAATTCAATCGGATCACAAAATAAAACTTTGACGAATTGAGGACACATGGCGACGTTACTTCCTGCTTTCGATTCGGCACTCTATACAGAAAACCACGACGATAGAATTTGTGCTTTTACTTCATCATCATCATCATCATCATCATCAACCTTTATTTAACCAGGCAAAAAAATTGCTAGGAAAGATTTCTTATTTAAGCAATGGCCTGGTAGGAGGTGAAGGACCTCCTAGATGATCGGCCCGCCGGTTTCTGTTTAGAGTTGCTGAAGAGTTTCTCTGATGACTTTAGGTGGAGGCAGGCTAACATTACCTATGCACTTCTAGCGTTTGAGCTAAGCTAATTTGCGGTGCGCCAGCTCTGCCTGTATCTCCCTTGTTACTGCACGCACAGTCGAAAGGATGGTGTCCATCTGCTTGTCATGGACTCTGGAGTGAGACAAGACATGAAAAAAAATGTTGGCGTATCCCTTTAACACAGTGCAAACGTGTCAACCATCAACCTCTGTATTCAGCCCAGAATAAAGTAATCATTGCATTTACTGTAAGTAACCACAAATTCCATGGTGATACAATCATAGTAGCCTAGATAAAGACATTTTTTGGATTTACAGTTTTATACGATCGCGGTGACCCGTTTTTAAAACACTTTTTCAAAACTCTTCACACAGTTAGCACAACATCAGCCTGTGTGGGCTATACTTTGACACAACATACATTTAACACATTTAAAATTTGTTTTAACTTCTTTTACACACAAGCTCAATAAGGCCAAAACAGTAGAAGTGAACTACTGTAATACATTTTCAATTGCTTTCACACTGTTTGACAAAACAGAAAACCTCATGTTCAAAGCCAAACAGCACTGAAACAAATGTGGCATATGCTTTTGAAGAAACAGTTGATTGAGCTAATGAAAATTTACTTTTTTTTTTTTTTTTGTGATCAATTTTTTTTATTAATTTTTATCTATTTCAATCCAGTAGAACAACAAAGATATAATAAAAAACAAACAAACAAACACCAACAAACAAACACACACCTTGAAAAGAATAAAAATAAAGAATAAAAATACCCCTAACAAACAACAACAACAAAAAATAACAGAAACAAAACATAAATTCAATATATACAGACATCTAAATATATACCCCACCCCCCCCATCCCCCAAGTCAACCTCCTTAAAACAACAACAACAACAAAACAATACAAAAACAAAAACAAAAAACAAATAGATCCAATTTAAACTGTAGAGACTGAATTTACATGTACTGTATGTGCAAACTTGGACCAAAAAATAACATTCTCTTCCTTCGCACCATGCATACGTGCTACAGACATTTCAAGATTTGCCAAGTCTACTACTGAGCATGCCCATTGGTCATAAGACAAAGTGTGTGGGGCCTTCCATCTCTGGGCAATGATCTTCTTTGCGGCCGTGAGGCCGAGCAGAAGGCAGGATTACAACATTCAGCATAACAGACAGTCTTCTTACAACAATTTTCCAAAAGGATAGTACTGGAGGACAATTCCATACATGTGAAAAAACGTGCCTATGGTGCTCGGGGAGCAGAGTTGACAGTCTGGATTTAGAGCACGTTTCATCTGAAATAATTTCCGAGGAGTGCAATAAAGTCTATGTACAAAATTATAATGTATCATTTGATGATTGGGATTTCTAGATGATAACAGAATATTTGCATAGCTAATGCAAATTTACATCATCACAGCTGATTGTACTGTAAATGCTGATTTCCCCCCCCCCCCCCCCCTCTTTACTCTAAGTAATTGTCATTTGCAAATAGGCTACTGTAATACAGTAAAGTGTTTACTGCAAATCCTGCCATTTACTGTCTTCTTCTTTCATAAACTTTACATTCTGCAAAGCTGCTCTGAGGTGGGTCGTTCACTTTTGTGAGTGTTACAAAAAAAGGAACAAAATTCATGCCCAACAACTGAAAAATGAAGAGGGGTTCAAATAAACTACAGCACGAACCTCAATTTATAAGATCAATACAATAATCTGTCTATTGTAAAACAGTAGAGCTGACACATACAGTATAAAGTGATTCAGTTTGTGTTATTCCATTATGACACTGTGCTGTGACTGACCACATGTTTCTGTTGGAAGACAACATGTGTCAGTGTTTTGATTTGGCGAGTTGTCTTAGTGTATTATTGTATTTTGGAAATGTATGTCTGTGTTTAGTTACACTGTGTGATTTTGAGCATGAAATGAACTGTTTTGGGACTTGTGTGTTTTAAGTATTGAAAAACGGGTCAGAGCAATCGTAAAAAACTAAAATAATCACAACTAAACTAAGGACTTAACTACTGATTGTAACCATTGTAGCCAAATTCAGTGGTGCAAATTAGGTTCAAAATGCCAAAGAGACAAAGGGAGAGAGAAATATTTTTTAAAAATCTGAAAAAATTAAGACATAATTTTTTATCAAAGTTCAATCATACCAGAAGATAGTCCAACCACTCCAACCACCACCTGGACAACACGTTCTCACTCCCAGTGCGTCAACCCCCTGACGAACGGTCACTGTCCCTCCTCGTCACATGCCTGACTCATTAGGTACCCGTTTTTCGTCATGAGGTGACGAGCGGGGATTTCAATTCATTCCAATGCAACCCCCTTCGCGGCGATATGTGACGCTCAGAGTAAAGTGATCCAGCCGACCGGACGCGGCGCTGAACGACGCACTGAGCTGGAAAACTTTTTTTCCCCTTTGAAGCTTTATTGAACCTGGTGTGTCTGACATAGCTTTCATCCAAGCCGTCATTTTGGTTATTAATTATTTACTGATCTTGGCGTTGGTGCAGAATAATAAATAAACAAACAAACAAACAAATAAATAAATTACATCCTTGTCGGAAGACCAGACGGGGTGGGGGTGTGTAATAAATAAATAAATAAATAAATAAATATTTTTGTCCCGTGCGTAATTGTCAAGATCCGCATTTCGATTAAACTCGCCTTTCTTCTTTTGTACGAGTTGTTGGACGACTGCATTTTCATTTTATTTACTTATTTCCCTGTCCTAAGTCATGTTTATGGATACACAGTTGAACATATTGTCATTTTACCCTCGGCATTTTCCCCTCACTTTGCTGAATATCTGTTGATTCATGTCATAAACACGTTTTGTTCATTAAAAATATGTGGTGTTTATTAAAAATATGTTGTTCATTCAAATCGGTTGTTGTTCATTGCAGAACAATAGAATATTAATACGGTGATTTATATACAGATATTGATCGCGCAGTGTGACCACAATCACTACGCACGGAGGCGTGAGGGACATTTGAAACAGCTGTATCAATCGTCCCTGCAGCGACTACTGACACTTCAACCTGTTTTGGCTCTAAACTTCAAAACTATGACATTGCATAGTTTAGGACCTGTTTATGTACGAATTCATCTGTTGTTAGGTCATATTATTATTATTATTATTATTTTTATTTTTTTTTTTTAAAGTATATTTTTCGGCTTTTTGCCTTTATTTGATAGTGATGACAGTAGAGATAGACAGGAAATGGGGAGGCAGAGAGAGGGGGAATGACACGCAGGAAAGGTCTGCCCGATGCGGGATTCGAACCGGGGACGCCTGCGGCGAGGACTGTAGCCTCTACATGGGGCGGCCGCTCTACCCACTGCGCCACGCACCGCCCCGTTAGGTCATATTATTATTGCATGAAACACACAATACAACTTTTGATCACAAAAAAACTACCGCACGTAACATTTTACTTTCCGTAGTAAAAAAAACAGGTTCGCGCTAATAACTTTTGAATGGCGTGACGTAATTTCACAAGCTTTCCCAGGATTGGTCGGTGATGAGTGCTGGACTAGAGGATGTGACGTCATTGCAACGGCGCCACCATAGACTGCGACACTGCCATCTACGGCGTCTGGACGGAACTACAACACCTTAACAGTGTGTTTGTGATCATGAGGAGTGGAAATTAAGCCATGTTGATTTAATTCAACAGCATGTGAATAAACAGTGAGGAATCAGAACAGTTAGACAGCTCTTTTTCAACAAAGTCCAAATAATTCAAGTAACTCAAGTCATATAGGCCTTTTTTTTTTAATTGCAGAAAACAACATATTTCTCCCCCCTTCTCCCTCCTCCCGCCCAGGAACCTTAGTTTATAATATAGTGTAGAATGAACCCGTCCACTGTAGTAATGTTTATGCACAACTGCACCACTTTAGCCAGCTCCTTTATTTCTGGTTTTACATTGGACAAACTGATTAAGGCTCCATTTTCAGGAGACACAGCTATTCTTTAATAACTTCCACATTCGTTGGGTTACGTTCAGAGGTTTATCAGGGCAGGGCCTAGGGTCATCCAGTGTTAGCAATTACAGACCCATCTGACCTTCACAGGGGTCACAGGTCAACTTTTCATGTGAAATTTGACGATTTTTGCTATCAATTCAGGCATAAAACACCAATACTTGGAGCTGGGAAGCTGAAATCTTTAGATTCTAGTCCAGACCTTGGAGCAGATTGAAGATCAGAGCTGTGCTCCACTCAGAAGTGTCCAAAATGGCCATGGTAAGTGTCAAAGGTCACAGGGGTCAAACATCAAAGTTAATCCTAACAAAACACACACGCTTTAAGTAATCATCATGAAATTTAGATGAGTTGTATATCAGAGAGTCCTCTATCATTATATTGTATTCCCATTGCTCTGGGGGCCACGGGGGGCCCCTGGGGGCCACTTCGCTTTCCCATGCTCTCACAGATTTGGGTGTCGGGTCAGTGGATAAGGGCCTCACAATGAGTCCACAGGCCAAGTTTCAAGTGATTCGGTTGGTTTCTATGGAAACAGCGGCCTCCTGGAGACAGAGGAATGCGGCTGTTTGAAGCCCCGCCTCTCGAAAAGTAATGGCTCAATCAGGACCGAACGCACATCAACGCGTTCGTCTTGGGCCCCCGGAACCACTGATATCAAATTCAGAGCTGTACGACTTTTAGAAATATATTTCATCCATTTCAGCTTTTCAGATTCAGAGCCTCTCAGACTTAATGCCTGAGAGACCTTCTGAGTCAGAAAAGCTGAAATGGATGAAATATATTTCTAAAAGTCGTACAGTTCTGAATTTGATATCAGTGGTTCCGGGGGCCCAAGACGAACGCGTTGATGTGCGTTCGGTCCTGATTGAGCCATTACTTTTCGAGAGGCGGGGCTTCAAACAGCCGCATTCCTCTGTCTCCAGGAGGCCGCTGTTTCCATAGAAACCAACCGAATCACTTGAAACTTGGCCTGTGGACTCATTGTGAGGCCCTTATCCACTGACCCGACACCCAAATCTGTGAGAGCATGGGAAAGCGAAGTGGCCCCCAGGGGCCCCCGTGGCCCCCAGAGCAATGGTAATACAATATAATGATAGAGGACTCTCTGATATACAACTCATCTAAATTTCATGATGATTACTTAAAGCATGTGTGTTTTGTTAGGATTAACTTTGATGTTTGACCCCTGTGACCTTTGACACTTACCATGGCCATTTTGGACACTTCTGAGTGGAGCACAGCTCTGATCTTCAATCTGCTCCAAGGTCTGGACTAGAATCTAAAGATTTCAGCTTCCCAGCTCAAAGTATTGGTGTTTTATGCCTGAATTGATAGCAAAAATCGTCAAATTTCACACTAAACCTTGACCTTTGACCCCTTCTGAATGTGGGATTGGTCTGAAATTGCAGATAATGGGTGGCCCTAGGCCCCTGACAAAACCCTGAAACTTTCAGACTTCCAGCTCAAAGCATGTGGAAGTTATTAAAGACTATCTGTTGAATTTAGTCTTGTACACAATGGGGGATTAGAAATGAACACTGCTTTTTGGCCATTTTGGACACTTCCGAGTGGAGCAGAGCTCTGATATTTGGCACCGTCAATCTGCTCCAAGGTCTGGACTAGAATCTAAAGATTTCAGCTTCCCAGCTCCAAGTATTGGTGTTTTATGCCTGAATTGATAGCAAAAATCGTCAAATTTCACATGAAAAGTTAACCTGTGACCCCTGTGAAGGTCAGATGGGTCTGTAATTGCTAACACTGGATGACCCTAGGCCCTGCCCTGATAAACCTCTGAACGTAACCCAACAAATGTGGAAGTTATTAAAGAATAGCTGTGTCTCCTGAAAATGGAGCCTTAATCAGTTTGTCCAATGTAAAACCAGAAATAAAGGAGCTGGCTAAAGTGGTGCAGTTGTGCATAAACATTACTACAGTGGACGGGTTCATTCTACACTATATTATAAACTAAGGTTCCTGGGCGGGAGGAGGGAGAAGGGGGGAGAAATATGTTGTTTTCTGCAATTAAAAAAAAAAAGGCCTATATGACTTGAGTTACTTGAATTATTTGGACTTTGTTGAAAAAGAGCTGTCTAACTGTTCTGATTCCTCACTGTTTATTCACATGCTGTTGAATTAAATCAACATGGCTTAATTTCCACTCCTCATGATCACAAACACACTGTTAAGGTGTTGTAGTTCCGTCCAGACGCCGTAGATGGCAGTGTCGCAGTCTATGGTGGCGCCGTTGCAATGACGTCACATCCTCTAGTCCAGCACTCATCACCGACCAATCCTGGGAAAGCTTGTGAAATTACGTCACGCCATTCAAAAGTTATTAGCGCGAACCTGTTTTTTTTACTACGGAAAGTAAAATGTTACGTGCGGTAGTTTTTTTGTGATCAAAAGTTGTATTGTGTGTTTCATGCAATAATAATATGACCTAACGGGGCGGTGCGTGGCGCAGTGGGTAGAGCGGCCGCCCCATGTAGAGGCTACAGTCCTCGCCGCAGGCGTCCCCGGTTCGAATCCCGCATCGGGCAGACCTTTCCTGCGTGTCATTCCCCCTCTCTCTGCCTCCCCATTTCCTGTCTATCTCTACTGTCATCACTATCAAATAAAGGCAAAAAGCCGAAAAATATACTTTAAAAAAAAATAAAATAAATAAATAATAATATGACCTAACAACAGATGAATTCGTACATAAACAGGTCCTAAACTATGCAATGTCATAGTTTTGAAGTTTAGAGCCAAAACAGGTTGAAGTGTCAGTAGTCGCTGCAGGGACGATTGATACAGCTGTTTCAAATGTCCCTCACGCCTCCGTGCGTAGTGATTGTGGTCACACTGCGCGATCAATATCTGTATATAAATCACCGTATTAATATTCTATTGTTCTGCAATGAACAACAACCGATTTGAATGAACAACATATTTTTAATAAACACCACATATTTTTAATGAACAAAACGTGTTTATGACATGAATCAACAGATATTCAGCAAAGTGAGGGGAAAATGCCGAGGGTAAAATGACAATATGTTCAACTGTGTATCCATAAACATGACTTAGGACAGGGAAATAAGTAAATAAAATGAAAATGCAGTCGTCCAACAACTCGTACAAAAGAAGAAAGGCGAGTTTAATCGAAATGCGGATCTTGACAATTACGCACGGGACAAAAATATTTATTTATTTATTTATTTATTTATTACACACCCCCACCCCGTCTGGTCTTCCGACAAGGATGTAATTTATTTATTTGTTTGTTTGTTTGTTTATTTATTATTCTGCACCAACGCCAAGATCAGTAAATAATTAATAACCAAAATGACGGCTTGGATGAAAGCTATGTCAGACACACCAGGTTCAATAAAGCTTCAAAGGGGAAAAAAAGTTTTCCAGCTCAGTGCGTCGTTCAGCGCCGCGTCCGGTCGGCTGGATCACTTTACTCTGAGCGTCACATATCGCCGCGAAGGGGGTTGCATTGGAATGAATTGAAATCCCCGCTCGTCACCTCATGACGAAAAACGGGTACCTAATGAGTCAGGCATGTGACGAGGAGGGACAGTGACCGTTCGTCAGGGGGTTGACGCACTGGGAGTGAGAACGTGTTGACCTGGAAGTCGTGCTGCTCACACCGTCCAGAGTGCAGAGAAAAATGCTATACACTGATCACCAGAAATGTGAAGGTCCTGGTGGTGGAGCATGGCCACCGTCTGACTCATCTGTTCCTGCATTGGATTTTAATGTGTAACTCTTTACCTGACATGTTTCAGATACTGAGGTGTCCTGTGTTTTCATGGAGAGCTGCATGTTACTATGCAGCTTCCAGGGTGGCAAGGATGTGGTCGTCCACTGGTTTCAGTCAGACCTTCCTGTCCACTCCTACTACCACAACCAAGACCAGCTGGCGTATCAGGTTCAGAGCTTCAGAGGCAGAACATCACTGTTCCAGGACCAGATCTCCAGAGGAAACGCCTCACTGCAGCTGACAGGGGTGAAGGTTCAGGACCAGGGGAGATACAAGTGCTTCACCAGCACCATCAGAGGAAACAAGGAGTCATTCATCAACCTGAAAGTGGACGGTATGAGAAACACAATACATAAACTGTAGAAAATCATTCATTTGTGCATCTGGTTTTTGGGGGGGTTTTTTTTGGGTTTTTTTTACAGCTCCAGTGGTTAAAGTCGACCTCCAACAGGTTGGAGACATCATCACCTGCAGCTCAGAGGGGATCTACCCTGAACCTGAACTCACCTGGTCCACCAGTCCTCCATCCAATGTGGCCTTCAAGAACCAAACTAAAGTCCAGGAGACTGAACAGCTGCTCTACAACATCAGTGGTTCTCTGATACGTTCAGATACTGATCTGATCTACAGCTGCAACATCAGCACTCAAAGTAACTGGAGGAGAGTCACTGTGTTAAAACCAGGTCAGTGTTTTTAGGAAAACCTGCAATATGAAAATGTATTAAACTACAGCAATGTTCCTGGTTACACTGCATTTGTGGGTGAATTGTTTTTATCACCTGGGACCAAATGGGAGTAAAAGTGTTTTTCTTTTTTTCTGTGACATCATTTCAGCCTCTATCGATACATCGCACAATGAAGCAACACTCTCCTGCTCCAACAACACCAACTTCTCTGGCCTCATATGGAGATTCAACCAGAGTCAGATGATCGTGACTCAGACCAGAGCTGACGTCCTCTACACAGTCTCAGAGGAGTGGAGGCAGCAGGTGAAGGGTGTGTCAGAGTCAGGCAGCCTCATGCTACAGGACTTATCTTCACATCATGAGGGAACATACACCTGTGAACTGAGAGATGCTGAGGAGACGCTGATAACCAACACTGTCCTCAGGATAGGTGAGGAACTGTTGGTCTTCATAATAATCATCTTAATAGTTGAATCAAACTCTACAACACAGACCTGAAACAGAATCAATAAAATTGATCCAACTCTCAGATAAAAATAAAAGAATGAAGAGACTTACAGGAGATCACAGATCTCCACAGTCTTGGAGTGTTATCATCTGTTATACCTGTATGATCTGCAAACATTAAAACACTTTTTTTTTCAGGGAATTCAACCAGTGTTGGAGTCATTAGAGGTTTGGTGATTGCAGCTGTTTTGTTTGCAGCTGTCAGCAGCTGTTGGCTGGTATGGCAGTGGAAAAAGAAAACAGGTGAATTACTATACAGTGTCTAATTATGATGATGATGATGATTATGATTATGATGATGATGATGATGATTATTATACTAATTTCTTGTTTGTTACGCATTTATATTTCTGTATTCAATTTTTTTTAATGTTTGTTTCAGGTCAACAAATGAATGTCTCAAGCAGTGATGAAAGTCAAAGGTGAGTACATTTTCACAAAATGCACGATAAACAAGAAACTTTCATAATGAAATGAGGATAAAATGTAAAATCACAGCCACGCCCACCTCGTCAGTCTAATCTACTCACCTGTGCAGACAGCTGCCCCTCATCACATGCTATCAGCCCAGCATATACTCACCAGCTCCACACTCACTCCTTTGCCAGACTGTTCTTTGCCAAGCCAGACTTTCCAGTATTCTCATGCCCGACTTCCTGGTATCAACCTGTCCCTGATTCCCCTGCTTTGTCTGCCTCCTGGTAATCGTCTCAGCTTTCTGTCCCTGACCAATATTTCAGCCTCCACTCTCCTGATTTCTGATTGCCTGTTTCTGACTGACAGAGTCTCAGTAAACTGTTGAACTCTCTCGATTGGTTTTGAGTCTTCTGGGCTGCAGTTGGGTTCATACACCACCCGTTACGTTTCTGAAGTTGATTGATTGATTGATTTTATTTTATTTTTTGCAGGGTCGAACTGGACTGTATGAGATAATGTAACTATGTAAGTAATATCTCCTCACTGAATTGAATTAAAATGTTGTGCTCTTGTTCTGTTTTTCATCACCCTGTGTGATACAGTCTCAAAGAGGAAGCTATGACTTCCTTCCTAACGGTCCAACTGTTTTTGGGGGGCCTTCGCTCCCTATCAGGCTTTCAATCTATCCCTTATATGGTTCACCACTATGGTTCAGATCAGGATCCATGTTTTTAAACTGAAAAGATGGACGTTCTTCTCTATCAGTGAGAGTCAGGACAATTTTCATCAGATAAATCACAAAAAGATTAAATGAAAAATAACTGCTTCATAGATATCTTTAATATACAAGACAGTCCCAGAGTTTATACAAGGGTATGTTTGGTTCATGAGTGTGAAAAGACAAATACTGTATATTGGTAGACATTGAGTTTGTGAGGTGGTGTGGGTTTTTACAAAATCACTCTCCCCGTCTTTAAATGACTGAGCAGTTACAGAATTAAAATATAAAAATATATTTTAAAAAGATGAACATTGGATGGAACTAGTTTTGTGGATATAAAATTGTCAGCTAAGAAAAGAGGATACATGGACAATTAGTCTGCAGAAAAATAATATAAATCAAAGCAAATCACATAGAGAACTGCAATAGCCTATGGTTGATTAAACAATAGGTTGTAATAGACATGGATAACTGTTTGAATTTTTTCCCCATAATTTCTTTTTTAGCATTTCTAAAAAGTGAAAAATTGAAGATGCAGATCTACAACACCTCATCTGACTGAGCCACCTTCTCACTGCATCCTTTAACAGTATCAAGATCCCAATAAACCCATAATAGGCTACAGTATACCCTATAATTCAAGTGTCAAACCCTGCAGCCTCCACTGTGCATGGCTACAGTGGAACAGGAGTCTGGTCAGTCCCTAATTATCTTTGCAGCCTGTCTGATCTGTGACCTTCATCCTGAACAGGTCGATGCCTTCACTGGTCAGCAGGTTTTTGGCGTACCGCACCGTCTCTGGTGGCAGGAAGCGAGAGCGTCCGAGGATCCAGGCGTACTCGATACGGAAAATGCGGAAGATGTCCGTGCAGGAGTAGACGACGGACAGGCTGGAGTAGTCAGTGGTCAGAACCCAGTATGGGCTGTAGGGGGAAACTGGGAGCAAAGGTCAGAGATCAGGGTTGATGATGATGATGATGATGATGATGATGATGATGATGATGATGATGATGATTAAAATCTTCTATATTTTCACAGCCATGTAAATGCAGTCATTCAGTCAGATTTCCCTATAACTTGCATTCAGAGCTGTAGAGCAGCATGTAGATTAAGAGTGAAACTAGATCAAGGCTGACACCTGCTGGACAATCATCATCACTGTCTTTAAAACATGAAAATCTGCATTCACAGTGAGATTTGAACCCTCTCACCCTAGAAGCTGTGTCTGTGATGTAATGCTCAAGTCAGCTAAAAGCTACACAAATATTTGCTGAGATCTAAATACCGATGAAGGCTTTCACTAACAGACGGCTCTTAGTCATAATGCAGTGAGGCTGCTGTGTCATATACCAGCCGATATATTGTCATTCATGAGGTATGTGTGCCCTTTAACCACATAATCATATGATTAGTGGGATGGACTTCTGTCTAAAATGTACAAAGAATTAAAAAAATATTTTCCTTTTCTGTCCTTGTATTCAGTTTGAATTATTTTAGTGCTATAATTGAAAACATTATTACTCCTAAAACATTTAAAGTCTTACAGCAACCAGGTTTAAGTCAGTAAAAAGTAGCAAAGACAAAAACAAAGACGATGAAGAGTAGAAGAAGAGAACTTACAATACGAGAAGCTCACTCCGAGTCTGGAAGGTTCTTGTGGGTCTTGGACTATTGCTGTCCCCTCTGCTACCCTCACCTTGTTCTTACTGAGACACAGGCAGTAAAGTGATTAGATTTTGACAAAAGTGGAGCAAACAACAACCTCTGACTCAGTGTACGCTTGGACAGTCAGCCAGAGTCTGGCCAAAAGATTCCACATCCACACTTATTATAGCCGTTATCCAACATTTTATTTTAGGTCTGAAGAAACACTAATGTGTGTCAGTACTCACTAGAACTGGGAGTTCAGCACCCGGATGGTACCATCTTTCCTTATGGAATAGTTTGCCTCGATGCACTTCCCTCTTTCGAAGGAGGCTGGGAGCTTCTCAATCTCATACCACCTGCCCAGGTACTGTCACACAGAGAAGCTCTTAGTTCTGTGCATGACGCTGCTTTATGTGCACTTTATGTGTGTTTATATACAGTATGTGTGTGTTACCTGTTCAAGGTTGAAGTTTGGCTGCACTTTGGGACTATTGGTATATGGGTATTTGGTCACTTTCCCATTTATTTTCTTTCAAGATATGATATTGCGAGATTGATTTGATTGGTGGTTCTGAATTTATTTACTTTGCTAAGACAGAGAGCTGATTACATAATATGATTATGATTTAGGTGTTGAAACTGATTTCTGTTTCTTCTCTCTTTGAGGTTATCAACCTGCTTTTGATTCAACCATAAAACAAAAGTCAAATAAAAGAAAGGACTAAGTTGAAATGAGTTGACTCCTACGTCCTCTTGGTAGGTAGATGAACTCTGAATAACTTGACAACAGTAATGTACTTGGTTACACTGCATCTTTGGGAGTTTTTTTTCTTTATCTTTTTCATTTTTTTGTATCACATTTCAGACTATCGATACATCACACACTGAAGCAACACTCTCCTGCTCCACCTCAAACACCAACTTCTCTGGCCTCATATGGAGATTCAACCAGAGTCAGATGATCGTGACTCAGACCAGAGCTGACGTCCTCTACACAGTCTCAGAGGAGTGGAGGCAGCAGGTGAAGGGTGTGTCAGAGTCAGGCAGCCTCATGCTACAGGACTTATCTTCACATCATGAGGGAACATACACCTGTGAACTGAGAGATGCTGAGGAGACGCTGGTAACCAACACTGTCCTCAGCATAGGTGAGGAACTGGTCTTGATAATAACAATGATAATAATAATACAGTACAACTCTCTGATAAAAGTAAGAAGATACCTTTTCATTTCAGTTAATTCAACCAGTGTTGGAGCCATTATAATTCCTGTGGTTGTAGCTGTTCCTGTTGTAGCAGCTGTAACCTATCTGTCGTGGTCCATGGTGGTTCAAAAGAGGTCATTTTAAAAAATCTGTTTACACTTTCAGTGACATGGCAGCAATAATTATCCTGGTAGCCTACTACACTGTGAAAGGAAAAAAAAGTTTCTCTTCATTTTTTTTCATATCTTGTTTGTTCAGTTCAACAAAACACAACAACAGAGAATGAAACATAATGAACATCAAGTTAATCCTCTGTATTAGAGAAACACTGCTGTGCTGTATGAACTACACTGTAAAAGTCAACACCTTAAACTTTATCTAATTTCTTTTACAGGTGAATGGATCACACGAAATCAGTGTCTCTTCAGAAAGCTGCGATCCTGATTGTCACCACTCTACTTCAGTTAACAGCAGACCAGTCACATCGTGCTGATACACTGTAACCATGTTGACAGGAAGTAACAGTTCAGTCAACTGGACCTGATAGGTTCAGAGCCTTAGAGCAACTATGGAAGTTAAAGCTGCTGGTTAACACCCCTCCCCGGTCTTCTTCCGACCGAGGCTTCAGAGAGACAGAGTCTGTGTGGACCTAAAACTACCTCAACACACACTGAACTTTGCTTTATGCAGATGCCTGGGCCTGTTCACTCAAGCTGGAAGCCAGAGAGGGCTGTGATGACTTGTGCAATTTGTGAAATGTTTAGTGTAATATGAAGTATATACACTACATATTCCATTTCTAATGAAACAAAACAAAACGAATGAATACATTCAGTAAGGTTTTGTTTAACACACTCTGAGCCACACCATGCGATCACATCATAATCATCACCTGCTATCAGCCAGTTAAAAACATGTTCTTTGCCTTAGCAGGACCAGAACTACTGTAGTTGATTCTGTCACTTTCAGACTCCTGATAAACAGTATGTACATTTCCACCTTTACCCTCAGTCAGGGCCGGCCCTGTACATCTGGGGGCCCTAAGCAGGATAAAATTGGGGGCCCTGCCTCACAGTGTATCATCACATATTCATAAAACCAGCTACCGTATGCAACCCTTGCATATTTTATTGTACCTCTATCAACATGATGGCGAGCAGATATTTCATTACTAATTAGAGTCTAAACACTTAAAGCTGTCTAATTGCACTTGTCATTTTTTCTTCTACTTTGTTTTTGTCTGAATGTTAATGTTAATATTGTGAATGGCAATAGGTGGCTCCAAACCGGCAGTACTTTTGATGTAGCAGAAAGATAAAAGATTCTACAAAAGATTACAGTTTGAACAGATTTATTTTCTTTAAATTATCTGTACAGCTAAATTCTAGAACCCTTAAAACAAAACTTCAGTTGAGAAGAAGATAGAGGATGTTGGTTGGTCAGCAGCATCATCAGCAGTAACCATTGGAGCTGTGGAGAAGATTAGTAGAATTTTTTAGCCACTTTACACACAATTTAATTTTCCAACAGAGATAAACATATTGTGGCAACAAACAAGAAACTTACCAACTGTATGACTGGAACCAGCACAGGGGATGAGGATGTGGCAACATGACAGCCATTAATAAATGGGTGATTGATCCTTTATCCCCTCACAGGAAAACAGCTGTTATCTTTTCACTGTAAACAGACCTTAAAATCAGCCAGGACATGTTAACTGCAGCAGGCTGGTATGTAGCAGCTAGCCAGCTAAGTGAGCTAACACAAGCACCGACATGTTTTTCGGCTAAACGTACATCTAGTAAACATAACATTAATTAGCCTTACCTTGTCCTTGTTTTTTTTTCATCCTTGACCTTCTTTTTCCTATTTTCCGCACCTGACGGATATATCCTTTTGGACATCGTCGCTGTCCAAAAGCTAATCACCTCCTCGCAAATCGCGATCTCAGTGAGTGAGGGAGGGAGGGGGCCAGGGGGGAGAGAAGGGGAAGGGGTGGTGCGCGCTCGTTACCGGACAACGGCCACAGTCTGCGTTACGTTTACGTATGCGTGTCACGGTCATTGTTGCCAGTTGGGTCAAGGGTTACACTTTGTCAGAGACGGTTAGACAAATGATTGAGCAAAGTTTGGGGGCCCCCTAGTGGCTGCGGGGCCCTAAGCAGCTGCTTAGTTCGCTTATAGGGAGGGCCGGCTCTGCCCTCAGTGACAACTGTTCTTCTTAATTTGTTATTGCTACTTTGTACCACTAGGTGGCACTGCTGTAATGTTAAGACCCTGATACACTGTAAAGTTAGAGAATCCAAGATGCCTGCTGTAATGTTATGCACAACTTACTGACCCAGTAAACGGCACCTATTGAGACTCTGTCTGGTGTTCTTTCACGTTTTTTGGTTTTTTTTTTTACATCCTCACTACCACCATGATCTAATACATAACAGTATGTTTACAGAGAGAAACTCCAGAGCCACTGTGGTTCTTACAAATAGTACTGCAGGTCACATGCTTCCTCTTAAAACATCTTTGTTTAGGTTCTTTCACATGCTACCAGCACCAGAAAACTTAAGGTGACAAGACAAGATGAAAGATTAATCCGAAAGCTGCTGACTGTTTTTAAATGTCTGCAGGGAAACGAATGCATCCTATGTCTATTACAGCAGCATACATCAGGACAAAGGATACTCTCTGTCTGTGTCAAGTTGTTTTGTATATAGTTTTTTGCCAGGTGAGACAGTGATGGAGACAGAGTGAGGAATTATAGTTTTCTGTTGGATTCTCCAAGTATGATAGCATCTTGATTCCACATGTATTTACACTATACTATGTGGGATCAAGTATTAACACACACTGGGAAGTTGTAAAACAAGTTGACTATGAGTTGATAAGAGTCATTTGACACACTGAATTCTGATTGGACAGTTTCCCGCCCTTTTTGGTGGGTGGGTCATGTTCACAATACATTTTTAATCAGTTTTTAATCTTATCTCTTTGTCCTCATGTACACGGCCATGTGACTGCTTATTGGACTATGTAAGTTTGCTTTGTTTAATACTTCAAGCTTATACTGCTAAAAACCTCATGATGGTTGTTACTACACATTTATGGACAGTTTTGAGGTTTTACATGTTGAACAGAGAACCATTGTCCTGGGGCAACATGCGTAGCCTCTGCAGCAGCACCTGTTCTATTTCCACAAGAGTTATACATCATACAGTATGATGCAGTTTTGAGGTGTTCCATGTTCACAGGTTTACTACAGGTATTTGTGTGGGAGAAAGTTTATTACAGCAGGTTTGAACAAAGAACCATCGTGCTTCAAAGGCAACAGTGCATGACCACTGCAACTACAATTTTTCCAAAGTTATAGAGTTATAGATCAATACAGTATCTTATATTATGTTTATTATTGTCTTCTCTTGTCAGAACAAAACAATTCAAGCTCCCCTCATTTACAAAAACATCTGTTATTTTCCTACAAGAGTTGAATCTTTGTTCTTCTGTCTGAACTGTGTTGACTGTTTTAGCTGGAGTCAGATTATCCTGTAAGAGTGACATAATTAAATACTCTACAATCTTAGACAACTGATTATCAGATTTACAAAATGTTCAAAGCAGAGCGCTACATGGACTCTTTTCTCAAATATAGAGGTGCTCTTTGGAGAGGGATCCAAGGGATGTGGAAAACAAAGAAAAACTCCAAGACACTCTCTTGAGTTAGTAAAAATGCCTTTAATTAATCTGGCATTGTCACAATGACATGTTTAAAATGACTATGACTTGTTTCGGCATCAAGCTTTCATCAGGGAGTCAAACAGATATTTCAGATACACCTGGGTCTTTTGTCTTGGTGTTTAACCAATGACAAGCTGCCACTCGGTTGCTGTGACCCAGAGTGGGCGTGGTCAGCAGCCAACTCCTGCAGAAGGGACTTGGTCATAACTCACCCCACAGGTAACAAGGCTGAATAAAGAAAAACATGGTCAGCATATATTTCAAATGAATAAAGGGTGCAAAATAATACCAAAAATAGATAGATAATGGATAGGATACAACAATCAATACAACACAAAATACATTAAATACAATCCTGGACTAAATCATACCAGGAGCAATCCAAGGGACAAGCAGAGCTCACAGAAAAACAGAGAAGTCTAAGTCTTCATTCAAGCCTGGATGTTTTGTAGCCTGCAGTTTATGGATCCAAAACGTTTCCCTTTGATTTAGTTTTCTTTGTCTGTCACCTTTGCGGATGGAGGTTGGAATGTGAATTATTCCAAAAGCTTGCAAAGTAGAGGGGTTATTATTATGGAAGTCAAGATAGTGTTTGGCCATGGGGACATTATCAGATTTATTGGAGATTGTTTTCTACAGTAATAAAACAATGAATAATGATGGATGAACTGTGCATGTTATTGAAAGTGGATACTGTCTTTAATGCAGACTTTTCTTTGTCTAATTACTGTATTTTAGGTTTTCCCCTAACTCCTGATTGGACAGTGATGCAACTCAGAGGACAAACAGAAGATGACCAGGGTCAGCTGGGTCCTTTGTTCACTGGAAATCTCCGTCCTGTTGTTGTTGTTGTTGTTGTGTCCTGCAAGAGGAGGCAAGTGAAGTGTTTATAACAATAATGTTGTAACAGTGAAGTTTAATATCTGATCACATGTTCAGTTCAACATTAAACACATTAAAGATTCTCACAGTCATAATCAGAATTTTATACAGATGGTCCAACAATGTTACAGGTTCTAGTCCAGTCTTGTTCATGTCGCTCACTCCAGTGGCAAACAGGAATTTATATCCACAGTTCAATGAATGTTGACTGATGATGATACTAGTGAACTGTTTTGTAGCTGCAGACATTTGCAGAATAACTTTTTTTTTTTTTTGGTGCCTTCACGACACCCAAGGTAATGTTTGATAGGATAATGTGCTTATCAAAGTTGTTGTTTTTTGCTAATGCCAATATGATTGTGAACTTTAACATGTAACTCTTTTTCAGATACTGAGGTGTCCTGTGTTTTCATGGAGAGCTGCATCTTACCGTGCAGCTTCCAGGGCGGCAAGGATGTGGTCGTCCACTGGATTCAATTGACAGCTGGACACCTTCCTGTCCACTCCTACTACCACAACCAAGACCAGCTGGCATATCAGGACCAGAGCTTCAGAGGCAGAACATCACTGTTCCAGGACCAGATCTCCAGAGGAAACGCCTCACTGCAGCTGACAGGGCTGAAGGTTCAGGACCAGGGGAGATACAAGTGCTACACCAGCACCATCAGAGGAAACAAGGAGTCATTCATTGACCTGAAAGTGGACGGTATGAGAAACACAATACATAAACTGTAGAAAATCATTCATTTGTGCATCTGGTTTTTATTTTATTTATTTATTTTTTATTGTTTTTACAGCTCCAGTGGTTAAAGTCGACCTCCAGCAGGTTGGAGACATCATCACCTGCAGCTCAGAGGGGATCTACCCTGAGCCTGAACTCACCTGGTCCACCAGTCCTCCATCCAATGTGGCCTTCAAGAACCAAACTAAAGTCCAGGAGACTGAGCAGCTGCTCTACAACATCAGTGGTTCTCTGATACGTTCAGATACTGATCTGATCTACAGCTGCAACATCAGCACTCGCAGAAACTGGAGGAGAGTCACTTTGTTAAAACCAGGTCAGTGTTTTTAAGAAAACCTGCAATATGAAAATGTATTAAACTACAGCAATGTTCCTGGTTACACTGCATTTGTGGGTGAATTGTTTTTATCACCTGGGACCAAATGGGAGTAAAAGTGTTTTTCTTTTTTTCTGTGACATCATTTCAGCCTCTATCGATACATCACACACTGAAGCAACACTCTCCTGCTCCAACAACACCAACTTCTCTGGCCTCATATGGAGATTCAACCACAGTCAGATGATCGTGACTCAGACCAGAGCTGACGTCCTCTACACAGTCTCAGAGGAGTGGAGGCAGCAGGTGAAGGGTGTGTCAGAGTCAGGCAGCCTCATGCTACAGGACTTATCTTCACATCATGAGGGAACATACACCTGTGAACTGAGAGATGCTGAGGAGACGCTGATAACCAACACTGTCCTCAGGATAGGTGAGGAACTGTTGGTCTTCATAATAATCATCTTAATAGTTGAATCAAAATCTACAACACAGACCTGAAACAGAATCAATAAAATTGATCCAACTCTCAGATAAAAATAAAAGAATGAAGAGACTTACAGGAGATCACAGATTGCACCAACCTGATTTCTCCACAGTCTTGGAGTGTTATCATCTGTTATACCTGTATGATCTGCAAACATTAAAACACTTTTTTTTTCAGGGAATTCAACCAGTGTTGGAGTCATTAGAGGTTTGGTGATTGCAGCTGTTTTGTTTGCAGCTGTCAGCAGCTGTTGGCTGGTATGGCAGTGGAAAAAGAAAACAGGTGAATTACTATACAGTGTCTAATGATGATGATGATGATGATGATGATGGTGATGATGATGATGATGATTATGATTATTATACTAATTTCTTGTTTGTTACGCATTTATATTTCTGTATTCGATTTTTTTTAATGTTTGTTTCAGGTCAACAAATGAATGTCTCAAGCAGTGATGAAAGTCAAAGGTGAGTACATTTTCACAAAATGCACGATAAACAAGAAACTTTCATAATGAAATGAGGATAAAATGTAAAATCACAGCCACGCCCACCTCGTCAGTCTCCTCTACTCACCTGTGCAGACAGCTGCCCCTCATCACATGCTATCAGCCCAGCATATACTCACCAGCTCCACACTCACTCCTTTGCCAGACTTTCCAGTATTCTCATGCCTGATTTCCTGGTACTGCCTGTCCCTGATTCCCCTGCTTTGTCTTCTTCCTGGTAATCGTCTCAGCTTTCTGTCCCTGACCAATATTTCAGCCTCCACTCTCCTGATTCCTGATTGCCTGTTTCTGACTGACAGAGTCTCAGTAAACCGTTGAACTCTCTCCATTGGTTTTGAGTCTTCTGGGCTGCAGTTGGGTTCATACACCACCCGTTACGTTTCTTGATTCTTGATTGAAGTTGATTGATTGATTTTTTTTTTTTTTTTGCAGGGTCGAACTGGACTGTATGATATATTACTTACATAGGTAAGTAATATGTCCTCACTGAATTGAATTTAAATTTTGTACTCTGAGACTGTATCACACAGGGTGATGAAAAACAGAACAAAAGAGGAAGCTATGACTTCCTTCCTAACGGTCCAACTGTTTTTGGGGGGCCCTTGCTCCCTATCAGGCTTTCAATCTATTCCTTATATGGTTCACCACTTTATCAGATCAGGATCCATGTTTTTAAACTGAAAAGATGGACGTTCTTCTCTATC